>NW_027101369.1:0-47507 GCF_035046505.1 Tiliqua scincoides | reverse complement strand
TAGAAATATAAATATAACACCAGAACCAGGGAACATCCATTAAAATTGAATGGTGGGAGAGTCTCTCTCTCTCTCTCTCTGTATGTACACACACACACACACACACACACACACTGGTGTTGTGCAAGACGGAAAAGAACATCCCTCTATCCCTCTATCCATCCCTTGCATAATTTTATATGTCTCAGTCATAACACCAGAGTGTAAGTTCACAGCCCATGTGAGTTTCTGAACCAGGGACTTCCTGATCTGTAGGGTGAGCGCTGCACCATCAGGACATCAGGAGGGCCTACTGGACGAGGCCCATCTAGTCCAGCCCCTACAAAGGCCCATCTAGTCCCAGCTTTCTGCCTCAAATAGGCACAGGAGTGGAATGTGTAGCTCGGCCCTGAAGAAAAGCACTCATCAGCCCTGCCTCTTATCCCTCTTCTCTGCCCCCTCCTTGTTTTCTGTTCTTCCCCACCACGTCATCCCCCCCTTCTTGCTATCATACATCGCTGTTGCCCTGTTCCTCACTTTCCTTGTTTGTGGGGAGGGGTGTTCAGGAGGCTGGGCGCCAGGGGACTGTTGTCCTATTAGACCGCCCTTGTAGCCAACAGAAATCAATTAAAAAATTAAATCAGTCGAGATCTGTGCCTTCAAGTTGACATCAGCCGGCAATCCTCTCAAATGCCTGCTGTCCAATGTATTTACATTTGCAACTGTGTGTGTGTGTGTGTGCGTGTGTGCTGTGTGTGTGTGGGTGTGGGTGTGTGGGTGTGGGTGTGTGGGCAGGATATTTTGCAATGCACCATAATGCTCCCCAAGTCACGAATCTGGAACATTAACCTTGCAGTCTCTCTGAAAGGATGGACATAGATACTGATACAGGGCCCAATCCTATCCAATTTTCCAGGGCTGCTGCAGCGGTGCCAATGGGGTCAGCTGTGGGGTGGGGAGGCACAGAGGCCTCCTCAAGGTATGGGGACATTTGTTCCCTTACCTTAGGGTTGCATTTCGGTTGCACCGGTGCTGGAAAGTTGGAGAGGATTGGGCCCACAGGCGAGCTTTCATTCTGCAGTGTGGATACAACGGATAGGGGCAAAGAAGTAGGCTTTTGCCCCAGGTTCTAGAAGTAGGCTTAAGGCAAGGGAGGGCACCTTGCAGGTCTCTTGTGGTCTTGTGTGCTCCCTGAGGCATTTGGTGGGCCACTGTGAGATACAGGAAGGTGGACTAGATGGGCCTGTGGCCTGATCCAGCGGGGGGTCTTCTTGTGTTCTTATGTTCAGCTGACAAGGGAGGACACCAGGAGGAGGTCTCTTGTTATCTGGGTGCTCCCTGGGGCATTTGGTGGGGCTGCTGTGAGATACAGGAAGCTGGACCAGATGGGCCTTTGGCCTGATCCACGGGGGCTCTTCTTATGTCCTTATGTTCAGCTGACATTTGGGCACCAGAATGCAGGTCTCTTGTTGTCCTGTGTGCTCCCTGGGGCATTTGGTGGGCCGCTGTGAGATACAGGAAGCTGGACTAGATGGGCCTTTGGCCTGATCCAGTGGGGCTCTTCTTATGTCCTTATGTTTCAGCTGACATTTGGGCACCAGAATGCAGGGTCTCTTGTTGTCCTGTGTGCTCCCTGGGGCATTTGGTGGGCCGCTGTGAGATACAGGAAGCTGGACTAGATGGGCCTTTGGCCTGATCCAGTGGGGCTCTTCTTATGTCCTTATGTTCAGCTGACATTTGGGCAACCAGAATGCAGGTCTCTTGTTGTCCCTGTGTGCTCCCTGGGGCATTTGGTGGGCCACTGTGAGATACAGGAAGCTGGACTAGATGGGCCTTTGGCCTGATCCAGTGTGGCTCTTCTTATGTCCCTTATGTTCAGCTGACATTTGGGCACCAGATGCAGGTCTCTTGTTGTCTTGTGTGCTCCCTGGGGCATTTGGTGGGCCGCTGTGAGATACAGGAAGCTGGACTAGATGGGCCTTTGGCCTGATCCAGTGGGGCTCTTCTTATGTCCTTATGTTCAGCTGACATTTTGGGCACCAGAATGCAGGTCTCTTGTTGTCCCTGTGTGCTCCCTGGGGCATTTGGTGGGCCACTGTGAGATACAGGAAGGTGGACTAGATGGGCCTTTGGCCTGATCCAGTGGGGCTCTTCTTATGTCCTTATGTTCAGCTGACATTTGGGCACCAGAATGCAGGTCTCTTGTTGTCCTGTGTGCTCCCTGGGGGCATTTGGTGGGCCACTGTGAGATACAGGAAGCTGGACTAGATGGGCCTTTGGCCTGATCCAGTAGGGCTCTTCATATGTCCTTATGTTCAGCTGACATTTGGGCACCAGGATGCAGGTCTCTTGTATTAGTCTTGTGTGCTCCCTGGGGCATTTGGTGGACCTCTGTGAGATACAGGAAGCTGGACTAGATGGGCCTATGGCCTGATCCAGCGGGGTCTTCTTGTGTTCTTATGTTCAGCTGACAAGGGAAGGCACCAGGGATGCAGGTCTCTTGTGATCTGGTGTGCTCCCTGAGACATTTGGTGGGCCACTGTGAGGTACAGGAAGCTGGACTAGATGGGCCTTTGGCCTGATCCAGTGGGGCTCTTCTTATGTCCTTATGTTCAGCTGACATTTGGGGCACCAGGATGCAGGTCTCTTGTGATCTGGTGTGCTCCCTGAGACATTTGGTGGGCCTGCTGTGAGATACAGGAAGCTGGACTAGATGGGCCTATGTCCTGATCCAGCGGGCTCTTCTTATTGTCCTTATGTTAGGCTGCCTCTGAAAGCCAGATGTAAGGGTGTGGCAATAGGGTGCAGGGAATTTTGCCACCATGGGCAGAAGGAACAGTTGGGCACTGGCCCAAGGAATCTAGGCATACCCGGTTCCTTGCCTCCTCCTCCCTCTCTAATTTCTCCCTTTCCAGGCAAAGTAAGTAAAACAACAAAACCAGTGTTTCTGGTGTGTGTGTGTTTCTGCTCTACACAAACCTTAAGACAGATGCCTTTGCTACACCCTCTGAATCTCGAGCGATCAAGATTAAAAATTCATCCAAAGGAACAAGCTCAGCACTGCCGACGCACCGCTCTGCCACGAGCCTTGATCAGCCGATATCTCCCAACGAGACTTCTCCTCAAGGCCCAGAGGCACTGAACCCAGACTCTCTGCTGGAAACGACATCCATGTGCTCCTCTCCCTCCATCACTTACACCCCTCTCCCTGTTGACCTTTTTTTCCCCTCTCCCATAACAAGCAGGTGATATGCTGAAAATTTACAGGGTTATAAACATTTTTTATTGAGTAGGGAAGGGAGCTGAGTAATTTACCAGAGCCTTCTCTAATAAAAGATTTTTTTAAAAGAGACCCTGTTGGAGGAGGGGAGTTGACGCTCCACACCAATAAAGACTGAGGAGGCACTGCAGATATATGCAGATAGAGGACTTGCAGCCCAATCCTATGCACACTTTCCTGGAGTAAGCCCCATTGACTCTAATGGGACTTACTTCTGAGCAGACATGCCTAGGATTGGGCTGCGAAACTGACAATACGGGAAAGAGAGCTGGGTGCTTTCCTACCATAGGAGTAGCTGCCACCCGTAGGATACAGCGTCTTGCGCTATAGCCAGTGGTTCTCAAACTGTGGGTTCGCAATCTCCGTTTTCGGTGGGTCGCGAAGCTGACAAGAGGAAAATGTACAGAAACCAAAACGGAGTAGCACATGCATGTTTTAAACGCAAGGAGGCAGGCGAGCCTCACAGTCCAAGCCTAACCTGCACTGTCACGGCGGGGGCCGCACGGCCTCGGCTGTGTCCAACACTGGTTGAGAGGAGGCTGGAGGTCTCCATGGGTAAGGGGATGTTCTCCCCTTACCCCAAGTAATGCTCCAGCCTGCCCAATGGGAGTACTTGGATCTGCACCTGCCAAATCACTGGTGCAAATCTGGGTTGGGCCCATGTAAGGTCTCCTCTGTCAATCCCGTCCCCACCCGGCTTATCCCACCCCCATCCATCCTCCCCTGCCTTCCCCACTCTTCTCCACCTCTGCTGGGTCACTGGGGGGCTCAGTAGCAGCACTGGCGGGATGGCTCAGGCCTTCCTCCCTATGCTGTTTACTCTAGAGTCGGCGCCAACATGGTTGACGGAACTTGTGCGACACTCTGGGCCGGCGCAGGAATCCGCTACACCGGCAAAGGTACTCCAATAGGACTGCACTCTTGAGTCCACTTCAAACGGCAGGTCAAAGAGGAACTCAACCCGAACAAACTTTAAAGAAGGAAGCCCCCCCCCCCAAAGCTGACAAAGGAAAATGTATTGAGCCCCATTGGAAAGCGAGGAACTGAGCCACACATTGCATATTTACTAGTGAGTAGGCGACCCTGCTTGGAGATCTTATTGAAGATCAGGAAAAAAGGTGAAGTGGACTTTTAAGAACATAAGATACATCAGAAGAGCCCTGCTGGATCAGGCCATAGGCCCATCTAGTCCAGCTTCCTGTATCTCACAGCGGCCCCACCAAATGCCCCAGGAGCATACCAGACATCAAGAGACCTCATCCTGATGCCCTCCCTATGTCAGCTGAACAGAAGAACATAAGACGAGCCCCACTGGATCAGGCCATAGGCCATCTAGTCCAGCTTCCTGTATCTCACAGCGGCCCACCAAATGCCCCAGGGAGCACACCAGATAATAAGAGACCTGCATCCTGGTGCCCTCCCTTGCAGCTGACATAGCCCATTTCTAAAACCAGGAGGTTGCACATTGCACATCATGGCTTGTATCCTGTGATGGATTTTTCCTCCAGAAACTTGTCCAATCCCCTTTTAAAGGCATCCAGGCCAGACATCGTCACCACATCCTGTGGCAAGGAGTTCCACAGACCAACCATCATTCCCCTTGAGAGCACCATGTTGCACCCAGAAGCACCCAACATCTCCCTCTAAAAAAATCAGGCCGTGAAGAATGAAGATCTGAGCTGCGGCCAAACAGTGCACAGGTTTTTATTTTTATTTTTTTAAATAAAGGTCTTCTCTCTGACTGGCAGCAGTTAAGCTCTTCAGTCTTTTCTCCCAGGACCTGCTGATTTATTTTAATTAATGATTTTCTATTTAATTTTAAAAATATCTTTTTTAGTTATTAAAAATGTTGATTTTTTAATTATTATTTTTAATTTTATTTAAATAAAAATTGATGATTTTAGTAGCTGGCCCTATTGAGAGCCATTTTGTCAGCCTTACTTTATCCATTCCTCCAAAAGCCATTTCTGCAACTCTACAGGAAAGATCCAGCAAATCAGAGAGTTCTCTTGCTCTTAAAAAAAAAAAACAAGTACATTTTGGCTCCCCCCTGGGCCAAAGCAGACTGATTGATGAGAGGCTGCAACAGCCTTTGCTACTGAGAAAGCTTTTTATATGCTGCTAAAAGATGCCCCGCACAGAGAAGGGTAGCTGCTCAGGGGAGCAGCAACAGGAAGAATGACAGACTTGTTGCTTGATTTGTTATCCCTGCAGATCTCCTTTTCTCTTGGGGAGGGGGTGGGGGGAGGAAATCTAAGACATATGGAATCCGAGAGTCAACAAAATTGCAGGTCTGGAGACAAATCTCCCTGACCCCACCAGCCCTTCTGGTTCAGAACAGATGCAAACAAGGACTTCTCCGTTCATTACCTTGCAAACTTCACAGTGTTCGAGGCTACCGAATGTGGAGCCCTAGTGATGGAAGGGACCTACAAGAGCATCAAGTCCAACCCCCTGCCCGTGCAGGCAATCTACAACAACCTAGGCAGCTTCTTCTTAAAAGCCTCCAGTGATGGAGACTCTACCTACTTTCCAAGGCAGACAGTTTGTACCATCAGGAAGCTCTTTAATATTTAAATCGACCCTTGGGCCTGGTCTTTCTTATGCCATTACGTCAAACGCTGCCCCTCCCCCGCCCTTTCACGGCACTGGAAAATGGATAGGATTGGGCCCTGAAGCAGTTGGCCTCATGAATGGGCCAGCCCTGCATCAGTGTGCTCTACCACTGAGCTAAGACCCCCCTCCGCAAGACATCACCTAGAGTGTTGCTATGCCTTGAGTGTCCTTGAGTGGATAGAAAGGTGGGATACAAATCCTATAAATAAATAAAATAAAATAAATAAATTATAAAGTTCAGGAGTTTGTCATGACACTACCTCCCCCCCTCCCCTTTCTCTGCCTTTCTGATTCTCTGGTCTCTAGGTTTGCCAACACACTGTGCCTGCCATGTTGGCAACCTTCAAGTCTCCGAAAGACTCTGGTATCGCGCTCTGAAAGGTGGTTCTGGAACAGCGTCTAGTGTGGCTGAAAAGGCCAATCCGGGAGTGACAATCCCTTCCACACTGGGAGCAAGTGCAGTCTGTCCCTGGTCTGTCTCCCTGGCTATGGGCCTTCCTTCTTTGCCTCTTAGCCTCAGACTGTTGGCCAAGTGTCTCTTCAAACTGGGAAAGGCCATGCTGCACAGCCTGCCTCCAAGCGGGCCCGCTCAGAGGCCAGGGTTTCCCACCTGTTGAGGTCCATCCCTAAGGCCTTCAGATCCCTCTTGCAGATGTCCTTGTATCGCAGCTGTGGTCTACCTGTAGGGCGCTTTCCTTGCACGAGTTCTCCATAGAGGAGATCCTTTGGGATCCGGCCAATCATCCATTCTCACGACATGACCGAGCCAACGCAGGCATCTCTGTTTCAGCAGTGCATACATGCTAGGGATTCCAGCACGTTCCAGGACTGTGTTGTTTGGAACTTGGTCCTGCCAGGTGATGCCGAGAATGCGACACCTTGTAAAAGGCTATAACAGCAAAGAAAAATGGCAACAGGGGTGTAATTAAGGGGAGAGGAGCTCCAGGAGGTGGTGATGGCCCCAAAGGATTGTAACCAAGAAGCAGGGCTCATGAGAAGGCAAACTATGTTTATGGACGTTCTGTGACATCACAGCAGCCTACCCAACTGGCACAGGCGGCTTCTGCCCATCCAGTCTCCCTAGTGGTCAGACCAATTGCATTTAAATAAGTTCTGATCTCTCAGCTCCCCCGAAACTGCTCAGTTCCTCATCCACTGGGATTTATCTAAGCTGCAGTCCATTGGGAAGTCAGCCTCAAGTATGCAGTTCTCTGTTAATATTTTATGGCAAATCTGTGCTGGAGCACAGCTGTGCAGAGCCAGGGGGCAGTGAAATAGTCTCCGAGCACCGGCTGCTGGCTTGAAAGCCAAAAGACGTTCGTGAATAACCTCTGCAGGAATGACGCGGCCGGGCTGCTGGTTCGGCGCAGGAAGGCGAGCCCGATGATTTATTTAAAACATTTATATCCCAGGACAGAAATTGCAGCAGGTTGGAAGGATCTCGCCAGCTCTAACACAACTTCATTGGCTGAGATATCTGTTACACAAGGGGCTGCAATGGAGATACGCCGCCCCCCTCCCTCCCAGTAAGTGAACCAGGAGTCATCCAATGCACTGGTGGAAGATCTACAGACAAGAGGATGGACCTTCTTCACCCAACACATGGTTAGCCTGTGGAATTCATTGCCACTAGATGTGACAGGAGGGGAGTATTTTTTAAACCCAGTACATAATTAATCCATGGGACTTCCTTGCCCACCAGGGCAGGGGAAGAAGGGAGGTGTGTGACAGGGCAAAGGAAGAACATAAGAATAGCCCCACTGGATCAGGCCATAGGCCCATCTAGTCCAGCTTCCTGTATCTCACAGCGGCCCACCAAATGCCCCAGGGAGCACACCTGATAACAAGAGACCTGCAAGGCCTCCTGGGAATTGCAGTTAAGAACATAAGAACAGCCCACTGGATCAGGCCAGAGGCCCATCTAGTCCAGCTTCCTGTATCTCACAGTCAGCCCACCAAGTTGCCCCAGAGGAGCACACTCTGATAACAAGAGACCTGCATCCTGTTGCCCTCCAGTAGGGAAGGCCTGCCTCCGATAGCAGATGCAGAGGAGGGCACCAGGACACAGGTCGTGTCCTGTTGTTCTTGTGTGTTCCCTGAAGCATTTGGTGGGCTGATCCTGTGGGGCTCTTCTGATGTTCTTATGAAGGATTGCGCAGTTTGGGTAGTGGGGCAAGATCGGTGCCGCTTTTCTTATCCTGCTTCCTGGACAAGATCTGCCAACACAGACCCATTCGGGACCTACACCCAGCGATTTAACAGGCTTGGGTACAAGCAGCCATGATGAGGGCTTTCTCTGATGCAAGGGGACAGATGTCCCCTTACCTCGAGGAGCCCACCAGACTGCAACATTCTCTCCCACTTGGCCCCACTGCATCAGTGCGGGAGAATTTCAATAGGCTGGTTACCCCTATTGCACCAACAGGGCTTCTTGCATCATTCACACCTATGACCCACGCCGCTCTCTTTGTGAGTGAGTAAGTGCTTCTTACAGAGGCGAGTGGGTGGTTCTCAGCCTCCGGAAATAGCCGGAGAACAAGGAAGGCGAAGAGCGGAGGGGAAAAAGACTTAATGACTAGAGGCTCCCGAAATAGAAAGCTCGCACGTCGGGTGAGAACCAGAACTTCGTGTGGCTTGAACAAAAGTGAGATCCAGGCGTCAAAGACAATCACACCTACTCCTTACGTAAGGGTTTCAGAAGGAGCTGACAAGTCAACATTTACCCACACTGCACTTATCTATTTCCTTAAAGCAGATTTAATGACTCGGAGCTTAGCTTCTTAGAAGAAACATGCACCCCCAAATGGCTTCTGAGAAACCTCTCCAGCTTCTGAAAGCCAGCTGTGTGATCTACAAGGTTTCCTAAATGTCTCCCAGAGAGCAAAGCCACTCGAGTCGGCAAGCAGCGGACAGGCCCCACTCTGGGGCACTCTGGAGAGGCCCGTCTCAGTGATGGAGCCACTTAGAAAATATCCAAACAGGGATCAGAATCAATTCCCATCTCCCCCCCCCCCAAGCAGGGCTTGCTTGTCTCTCGGAGGTGAGCCAAGAGTCAGCTGAGCTTGCCTGCTTCCTCCAAGAAGCTCAGGGTGGTGTGTATGGTTCCCTCCTCCCTTTTTTGTCCTCACGACAACCCTGTAAGGTACATGAGGCTGAGAGAGAGTGACTGGCCCAAGCTCATCCAGGAAGCTTTGTGGCTGAGTGCGGATTTGAACCTGGATCTTCCGGGGCTAAAGTCACTCCTGAACCACCAGTCTCTCTCTATCATATCTCTCCACCTGTTCCTATTTCCTGGTTTGGCTTTCTATTCTGGCTCTGACTCTGGACTTGACCCACAGCATTTTTCCCCATTCCCAACCCAGTGCCAGGTCCTTGGAGGCCCTGGGGAAAAACCCTTGACATCCCCTGGCACTCCTACCTATCCTGAAAAGTACATTGGGTTTTCCACCATCAGCAGAACCAAAGGTTCAAGGTTTTGCTAGACAGTTCCCCAGACTACCAGACAGTTCCCCATTTGACCAACCCCTAGTACCCCCAACCCGTAGTCCTGCCATTAATTTTCACGTAGGATCCATTTGGCTACATGGACATCTCTTAGAACCATCTAGCTGGCCATTGTGGCAAATTGGATGCTTGACCAGGTGAACTTTGGGTCTGGATCCAGCAAGGTGCTTCTTATGCTCTTACACGTAAGTTAGAACTAGATCCAAATCACAAGGCAGGAGATTTTGGCTGGGCATCAGAAAGAGATTATTGATGGTCCGGTCCACTTGGCAGTGGAAGAGATTACCGAGGGAAGGGGTGGACTCCCCTCTACTGGAGATCTTCAAGCAGATGGCTGGACAAACACCTGCTGGAGATCTTCAAGCAGAGGCTGGACAAACACCTGCTGGAGATGATCTAGGAGAATTTTTCTGCTACAGGACTAGATGACCTTCCAACTCTAAGATTATAATGATTCATTTCAAGTTCCAGCTACACGCTTCATCTAACTTCTATCTGTCAATAAGGTCTTCTGTTCTCACCTACGCTTAACGGTTCTGAGCCGCTACCACAGAGCTGGGGGACACACACGTGGTTGGTGGACCACATTCGATGACACCAAAGTCAGAGAACATGACTCATCTCTATGCTCTCTCCCTGGGTTGCCCCCTTTGTTCTCACAATGCAGACACATGAAAAGCACGCCCCATGTGTCTAGTGATGTATTATGCACTGGCTCTAACAAGGCCGTTCCGTGAACATCAGAAGGAAAGTTTGTGGCTCCGTGATCCAAGCTCGCTGGCTTGGACTCACTCCAAGAACATAAGAACATAAGAAGCTTCCTGTATCTCACCAGATGCCCCAAGGAGCACACAAGACAACACCTGCATCCTGGTGCCCTCCCTTCCTACCTGACATTCTGAGGTTGCCTACTTGTAAAACCAGAAGACTGTAAGAACATAAGAACAGCCCCACTGGATCAGGCCATAGGCCCATCTAATCCAGCTTCCTGTATCTCACACCGGCCCACCAGATGCCCCAGGGAGCCCACAAGACCACAAAAGACCTACATCCTGGTGCCCTCCCTTGTCAGCTGAACATAAGAACAGAAGAGCCCTGCTGGATCAGGCCAAAGGCCCATCTAGTCCAGCTTCCTGTATCGCACAGTGGCCCACCAAATGCTTTACCAACCTGTGCCCTGGTGCCCTCCCCTGCATCTGGCAATCTGAGGTAGCCTACCTCGAAAACCAGGAGTTTGAATATACCTACTATGACTTGTAAACCCGTGATGGACTTTTCCTTCAGAAATTTGGAAAGGGTACCTTCAAAACAAGCAAGTTCCCCCAGCTTCCACTTGGCATATGGAGGGACAGCCTGGCTTGGTCACCTCATGTAGTGGGCATATGCGCTCTCTCTGCCAATGTGAAATTAAAAAAAAAAAATGAATGCACATAGCACATCATTTCTTACCAAGCTTTCCGAACACCTGTGGACTTCGGGCTTAAGAGGATCTCATGGAGGAGATCGCAAGATGGTTTCTTTCTGCGAACATATAACTTTCTCGATCCTGATCTATCTCCAAATTATCTCCTTTGGACGAGCAGCGCACATGCGCCATGTTCAAATGTGCCACATAGATGGAAAATGTTGCTGCTTTTCATCTCCTGCTGGGTTGATTTGTTCTCCTTTTTGCCAACAACAACAAAAATGCCTTTCGTCTTCCCCTTCGATGCAACCAAGAACTCTTACCTATGGGTAGAAAACTCACCCAGACCCATGCATGTCTCCTTTTCGTGTCGACGCATCAAAAGTCTCAACGGAAACATCACCTTTTAAGCGCCACAGGTTCTTGCTGGTCATGACAAAATGGGGGAGATTCGCACACTGGCTGCCAAATTCAACCAAGGTGGAGGTGTAAGGGGAAGCCAAGATCATTGGATCGGTGGGAAAACTTGGCACCACATAACCAGGAGGGCCACACATGTGGATGTGATGTGAGCCAATGGAACGGATGGTACGGGTCAGTCTTATTGTCTGGTAGTAGGACTGGCCCGGGATGGGCAGCAGATCCTTGAGCAGCTCCAACACTATCCAATTATTCCAAGCACAACGTGGACAAGGTTTACAATTCCATTAGATCAAGGTCTTTCGACCTGTGGGTCATGACCCCAATGCAGTCGCGAAGGCACACATGGGGGCTCACGGACACCTTTGCAAGAGAGGGTTTGGATCCAATCCTATCATGGTGCTACCTTATCAAAACTGAGGATATAAACCTGCACGGCCTCTTCTCGGTGTCTTGCCCTGTAGCTCTTGAGGCCGATCCTATGCAGGCCTGCTACCTCACAGGGTTGGTGTGAAGAGATAGGGTGGGTGGGGACAAGGGTATCGGGTCCTGGAAGGGGAGGGCAAGATCAACAGTGGGTCCTGAATCTCATACTTACTTAGGGCCCAATCCTATCCAATTTTCCAGTGCTGGTGCAGCCATACCAATGGGGACGTGTGCACTGCATCCTGTGGTGGGGAGTCAGTCACAGAGGCCTCCTTACGGTATGGGAACATTTGTTCCCTTACCTCGGGGCTGCATTGAGGATGCACTGGTGCTAGAACACTGGATAGCATTGGGCCCATACTTACTTACTTAGGGTCCAATCCTATCCAATTTTCCAGGGCCGATGCAGCCGTGCCACATGGGGTACATGCTGCATCTTGTAGTTGCGGTGCAGTCACGGAGATCTTGTTGGCAACCTTCAGTCTCGAAAGACTCTGGTATCGCGCCTCTGAGAGGTGGTTCCGGAACAGCGTCTAGTGTGGCTGAAAAGGCCGATTCGGGAGTGACAATCCCTTCCACGCTGGGAGCAAGTGCAGTCTGTCCCTGGTCTGTCTCCCTTGCTATGGGCCTTCCTTCTTTGCCTCAGTCTGTTGGCCAAGTGTCTCTTCAAACTGGGAAAGGCCATGCTGCACAGCCTGCCTCCAAGCGGGCCGCTCAGAGGCAGGGTTTCCCACTTGTTGAGGTCCACTCCTAAGGCCTTCAGATTCCTCTTGCAGATGTCCTTGTATCGCAGCTGTGGTCTACCTGTAGGGCGCTTTCCTTGCATGAGTTCTCCATAGAGGAGATCCCTCCCTCTATGTCATGCAGAACTCCTCGAGGTATGGGGGGTATTTGTTCCTTTACTTGGGGGCTGAAATGTGGCTGCACCCGGTGCTGAAAGTTGGATAGGATTGGACCCTTACTTAGTTACTTACTGTATCTATGTGTATATGTATGTATGTGGATTGCAGCACAAAAAAGGTCGGAAGACCACTGCATTAGATTACTGGAGATGATGCTTTCAGATCACTTTGGATTGCATTCCCCATCCCCTCATTTGTGGGGAGAAACGGACCCCGATGCCTAGAAAATAAAATTCAGGACGTTAAGAGAGCTGTGATGGGGCGGGGTCCCCTCTCCACAGCTCCCAACGGTTGAACCGGCACTGGAAAATTGGATAGGACTGTGGACCCCCAAGTCAAACTGGGAAGTCAGGCAACGCATGTATTATAATTTTTTTTAGGTTGCTTGAATGTTTATGAATTAGGCGGTATTGGGATTTTTTAATTGTGTTTTTTTATGAGTTTTATACTGTTTCACCTGGGACTATCAATCAATCAATCTCCAGAACCTGCTCAAATAAGCCGCTGAAGTGTACACCAGGTAGTGCTCCAATATCAGAGTCTGTCTTCGGATCCAAACACGGCATCTCCTCTCGTCCTCCTTGGAATCTGTCTGGCTGGCTTAATGCCACCATGACAACAGCAGCTACGGATCCAAATTATTCCACAATTACTGCAGCGACAGCTTGGACTGCCAAAATATATTTTAAAAAGAACAAAGGCGTAAGCTGGGTCTCCTGACTTGCCTTCCTTTTGCTCCGTGTCCCGAAATAGCTGGTGGATGCAAATGAAAGTAACTCAGGCTCCAAAATAGCTTTGCAGAATCAACACTTCTCGGCTCCTCTGTTTATTCTTCAGTGCGGTACGAAATCCAAAGGGAGGGTGGAAGGCCTCAGGCGGATAGCAAGTCCTTGCACATGTCTCCAAAAGCTCATCTAAGAGTAACATCCACTTTGCACATAGCAGTTGGCAACCTTCGGTCTCGAAAGACTCTGGTATCGCGCTCTGAAAGGTGGTTCTGGAACAGCATCTAGTGTGGCTGAAAAGGCCAATTCGGGAGTGGACAATCCCTTCCACACCGGGAGCAAGTGCAGTCTGTCCCTGGTCTGTCTCCCTGTCTATGGGCCTTCCTTCTTTGCCTCTTAGCCTCAGGCTGTTGGCCAAGTGTCTCTTCAAACTGGAAAGGCCATGCTGCACAGCCTGCCTCCAAGCGGGCCGCTCAGAGGCCAGGGTTTCCCACTTGTTGAGGTCCACTCCTAAGGCCTTCAGATCCCTCTTGCAGATGTCCTTGTATCGCAGCTGTGGTCTACCTGTAGGGCGCTTTCCTTGCACGAGTTCTCCATAGAGGAGATCCTTTGGGATCCGGCCATCATCCATTCTCACGACATGACCGAGCCAACGCAGGCGTCTCTGTTTCAGCAGTGCATACATGCTAGGGATTCAGCACGTTCCAGGACTGCGTTGTTTGGAACTTTGTCCTGTCAGGAGATACCAAGGATGTGTCAGCGCATGTGGAAAGCGTTCAGTTTCCTCTCCTGTTGTGAGTGAAGAATCTCCCCCAAGATCGGATGTCCACCCAGGCTCCTCAGCATCATCAGGTCTTTCCACAAGGACATGAAGGGCACTGTTGTCTTCGATGGCTCCACATCAGACCCCTTTGACATCCGAAGCAGAGTGAAGCATGGCTGTGTTCTTGCGCCAACCTTGTTTGGGATTTTCTTCGCTGTCCTGCTGAAGCATGCCTTTGGAACTGCAACAGAAGGCATCTATCTTTGGACCAGATCAGACGGAAAGCTCTTCAACCTCTCCAGACTGGGAGCAAAGTCCAAAGTTCAGCTGAAATGTCTGCGTGACTTCCCCTCTGCCGACGATGCAGCTGTCACCACCCACTCTGCCAAAGATCTCCAGCAGCTCATGGATCGTTTTAGCAAGGCCTGCCAAGACTTTGGACTGACAATCAGCCTTAAGAAAACACAGGTCATGGTTCAGGAAGTGGACTCACCTCCCTGCATTGCAATCTCTGCGCATGAACTGGAGGTTGTCCATGACTCTGTGTACCTTGGCTCAACGATCTCCGACACGCTTTCTCTCGATACCGAGCTAAACAAATGCATCGGTAAAGCAGCTACCACGTTTTCCAGACTCACAAAGAGAGTCTGGTCCAACAAGAAAGCTGACGGAACATACCAACGATCCAGGTCTACAGAGCTTGCGTCCTGAGTACTTTGCACATGCTCTACCATATACACACACAAAATATACAATGTAGATTGATTCCCCTCCCATGATCCTGGGTGAAAAGTGATGTTTAGGAAAATGAGTGCCAAGTCACAGAATCATAGCATTGGAAGTGACATCACAAGGTCATCTAGTCCAACCTCCTTCCTGTAGCAGGAAATTCTCTCAGAGCATCTCCAGCAGGTGCCTGTCCAACCTCTGCTTGAAGGTCTCCAGTGAGGGCATAAGAACATCAGAAGAGCCCCGCTGGATCAGGCCAAAGGCTCATCTAGTCCAGCTTCCTGTATCTCACAGTGGCCACCAAATGCCCCAGGGAGCACACAGGACACCTAGAGACCTGCATCCTGGTGCCCTCCCTTGTCAGCTGAACATAAGAAGAGCCCCCGCTGGATCAGGCCAAAGGCCCATCTAGTCCAGCTTCCTGGATCTCACAGTGGCCCACCAGATGCCTCAGGAAGCCCTCAAGGCAACAAGAGACCTGCGTCCTCGTGCCCTCTTCTGCACCTGGCATTCTGACACAGTCCATTTCTAAAATCAGACGGTTGCATGCATAGCTCCTGATTCTCAGGTGGTAAGCTGATGCAGGTCCAGAACAGGAGAAAGACAAGAAGATATCCCTGGGTAAACGATATAGCGAGATAGCCAGTGCTCGTCAGTGCTCCTATATGGTGATGCTTGCTAACATCATTGCAATTTTGGAAGAGCATTTCCCTGCCATAAAATTGCCAAGGAGAAAACGGCTCGCATTTGGGCTTTCTTCCGCACCAGGATCAGAGCCATTCTAGGCCTCTCCGACGGACTTCTAAACTCCTGACGACGCCTGCTGCTTGCCTGTCTGCGAGTCACGTCACGCCAACAGCGGCATCATCTCCGTGGGTTTCCAGTGTAAACGACACAACTCTAATGCGCTGTGTCCATGTTCCCTCACAACAAGGGACTCGGGGGAAATCACCACTAAATAAGTACAGCGCTACAATTAAGGACGGGATGCGGGAAAAGGAAGGGAAGGAGACTTGATGTCTCAAGCCCACGAGCGCACGGCGCAAGGAAAAAGGAAGAAAGAGAGGGGGTTGGAGAGAGGTGGAGGAGATGTGAAATGGAAACCAGAGCAAGACACAAAGCACAATGAGTGAGGTGACACTGATAAGCGCATGACTCCTACATTGCTTGGTATGCGCCCTCCTCCAAGATGCTCAGAAAAGATTATCCGGGAGTTACTCAGCTTTATCGGTGCAGTAACCCTGTGGAAGGTAACTGGGCGGGAAGAAGGATTGGCCCAACACTGCAACTGCTGGGAGTATCCTAAGAGATCATCTAGTCCACTGCTCTGTGTAGGCAGCTATAGCAGACATCCCCTGTGATTCAAAGGCACCCTCATATAGACAACTCATAAGACTACTGGGATGGGGAGTGTTAAGCAACGGAGAGGGCATGCAAGGGAGGGCACCAGGATGCAGGTCTCTTGTTGTCTTGTGTGCTCCCTGGGGCATTTGGTGGGGCCTGCTATGAGATACTGGAAGCTGGACTAGATGGGCCTATGGCCTGATCCAGCAGGGCTCTTCTTATGTCCAACTGACAAGGGAGGGCACCAAGATGCA
Organism: Tiliqua scincoides; assembly: GCF_035046505.1. Classification (NCBI taxonomy): domain Eukaryota; kingdom Metazoa; phylum Chordata; class Lepidosauria; order Squamata; family Scincidae; genus Tiliqua; species Tiliqua scincoides. The sequence goes on along the minus strand of NW_027101369.1, from coordinate 31,160 downwards.
GGTCTCTTGTCTTTGTGCTCCCTCGAGCATTTGGTGGGCCACTGTGAGATACAGGAAGCTGGACCAGATAGGCCTTTGGCCTGATCCAATAGGGCTCTTCTGATGTTCTTATGTTCAACTGACAAGGGAGGGCACCAGGATGCGGGTCTCTTGCAGTGTGCTCCATGGGGCATTTGGTGGGCCGCTGTGAGATACAGGAAGCTGGACTAGATGGGCCTATGGCCTGATCCAGCGGGGCTCTTCTTATGTTCTTAACGGGGAATGGCTGTTCCCAGCACTGCTCACTGTTGGAAACCGGGTTCTGGTCTAGATCAGGGGTCTCCAAACCCTGGCCCAGTGACCTGTAGAGAGCCTCTATCCGGATTGCGGCCAGCCTCTGATCCCCTGAGAGCCTCTGGCCCAGTTGTCCAAACACAACCAGAGTTGTGCTTGTGGGGTGGGGGTATTGGGGGGTCCATTTAAGTGTGTGCTTTATTTCTTGGGCTGCGTTGGTGCTTGGAGAAATCCTGGACATTTGAGCCCATTCATCCATCCATCCAAGTTCCATCTCTAATGTATTTAAGGCTACAATTCTAACCTCATTTTCCTGGGAGTAAGTCCCATTGAACACAACAGTACTTACTTCTGAGTAGACGTGCTCAGGTTTGTGCCCTAAATTTATTTTCTTTTTGGGCCCTCGGCGCTGTTCTAGATATTTGATGCAGCTCTTCGGCTGAAAAGTTTAGAGACCACTGGTCTAGATAGACCAAGCACAGCTTATGTTTGCATGGCACTCAATGGTCCTTTCTGTCACCTTTACACCAGCAGCTGGTTCTTGCTTATGTTCTACCCCTGGGGGCTGGGGATAAGAACAGGCCCTCTGTTTGGCTGTACTTGTACTAAGAGCAACTAAACAGCCACTGGGTAGATGGGACTCGTCAGCCTGGGAAGGCAGCTCATCTGAGAGAAGGAAAACTCTGATCCCAAACCTCCACTGCCTTGTGGCTACATCCAGTTATGGAAAAGGCTTCAGGAGTCAACCTCGAGGCAAATCCAGAGCCGGAGTCCCTGAGACAGTTCATGGCTGAACACAGTCACGTTCTGGCAACTCCTGCGACGCCGCTGGAACCAACCGTATTGGCCTCTGCCTTTCCATTGGACCATTTCAGCGACGTGGAGAAGGGGGATTTGCTGCATGGGTAACAGCCTATCCTCCATACCTACTTTACCCAGGCTTCGCGCACTGGAGAAGACACTCTGTTCCAGAACCACCATTCGGAGCGCGATACCAGAGTCTTCCGAGACTGAAAGATGCCAACATGGTTCTTGCTTCTAACTTCTAATGCCAGTCAATTTAGCTCCTTAACATCCATCGTAAATGTGGGGACATGCACATCTTTATGCGACAGAACTGTTTTCAGATATTAATAATTGTCTCCCATTTAGTCATAAACTATTTTTTTTTTTTTGCTCAATGTGCCATGAAATGTCTTTTTTTTTTAAAACTGTGAAATAAGCCATTTTCAACAACTGTGAAAAACTTCCATTTTTTTTAAATTATAACTAAATCATCCCTAATAGTTATTTAGTCAGCCTGTTCCAGTAGGGTGTAGAGGGGAAAAAAATATTCACACATACTGAGCCTACAAATGCTCATTTCATTTAAGTTCAGAGTTATGTTTACTTCTGCGCACTTTAACTCGGCCATAAATTGGGGCTTCCCTTCATCATCTGTGACCCGACACCGCAGATTTCACTAGGCTGGCTACACCCAAACCAGCAGCTGTGACGGCTGGTGAAAACTGTCCAAGCCGTCCACCATTTCCCAGGTGCGACTACGGTCATGACTGGGCAGACCAAGGTCACCTCCTCCTATAGCCATTTCTAGCTGGCTGCGTTGAGCAGTGCTTCCCAACCTTTTTAGCACTGGGATCCATTTTTAAAAACTCTCTATCTGGATGCACCTAGTGGCACAAGACTAAAAAAGGAAGTTTCACTTTACCAGTTGCTCAAGACACTGTTTTTATCCTTTTTACTATGGTTGGGGAGCCCTTTTCTGGAGTATATGTTGCGCTGCACATTTATGGAATCATACAATCAAAAAGTTGGAAGGGACTTATAAGGTCATAAGAACATAAGAAGAGCCCCGCTGGATCAGGCCAAAGGCCCATCTAGTCCAGCTTCCTGTATCTCACAGCAGCCCACCAGATGCCCCAGGGAGCACTCAAGACCACAAGAGACCTGCATCCTAGTGCCCTCTGTTGTCAGCTGAACATAAGAAGAGCCCTGCTGGATCAGGCCAACGGCCCATCTAGTCCAGCTTCCTGTATCTCACAGTGGCCACCAAAGGCTTCAGGGAACACACTAGACAACAGACACAAAACATCTAGTCCAATCTCTTGCCTGTAGCACCCTAGTCCACTCCCCTGCCAATTCTCCTAGAGCATCTCTAGCAGGTACTTGTTGAGCTTGAAGATATCTAGGGAGGGAGAGCTTACCATCTGAGCTTACCAGAGCTTACCATCTGTTCCACTGCTAAACGCCCCTGATGGTCAGAAATTTTTTCCTGATGTCCAACTAGATTATCTTCTCTTGCAGTCTGAGCCCATTGGATCTAGTTGAGAACCAATTTGTCCCTTAAGAACATAAGAACAGCCCCACTGGATCAGGCCATAGGCCCATCTGGTACAGCTTCCTGTAACTCACAGCGGCCCACCAAATGCCCCAGGGAGCACACCAGATAACAAGAGACCTGCATCCTGGTGCCCTCTCTAATCAGCTGAACATAAGAACAGCCCCACTGGATCAGGCCATAGGCCCATCTGGTACAGCTTCCTGTATGTCACAGCAGCCCACCAAATGCCCCAGGGAACACACCAGATAACAAGAGACCTGCATCCTGGTGCCCTCCCTTGCATCTGACATAGCCCATTTCTAAAATCAGGAGGTTACATAAGAACATAAGAACAGCCCCACTGGATCAGGCCTTAGGCCCATCTAGTCCAGCTTCCTGTATCTTACAGCGGCCCACCAAATGCCCCAGGGAGCACACAAGACAACAAGAGACCTGCATCCTGGTGCCCTCCCTTCTTCCATATGCCAGCCCTTTGGGTATTTTAAGAGCACCATCATACCCCCTGTCAGCCTTCCCTTCTCCAGGCTAAACATACCAAGTTCCCTCAACCTTTCCTTGCAGAGCTTGTTCCCATATAAATAATAAAAATTAGCGAAGCCCTTTGAGTGCATTTCAGACAGGCTAAGAAGAGGCGATATATAGCGCCCACCTAGTACACTTTTACAGCGATTATAATTAACATTTACAATGTACGTTTGGAATAAAAACACACAACATCTCTTTCTATACGTCTAACTTTGGAAAACACCAAAACCCATTAAGAAAAATAAAACTGTTTTATATATGGGTGGAAATTTAGATTGTTAATATATAAAGCTGTAAGCAATTAGAACAGTGTTTCTCAAATCGTGGGTCGGGACAAAAACTTATTTTGTCCCACTTCTAGGTCGTAATATGGATGGCTGTCTGGGCCCTGTGTGAAAGAAGGCCCCCATCCTTCCACAGGATGTCCACAGGATGGGCAGGAGGTCTGGTTTGGGCAGGAGGTCTGGTCTAGAGGGTTGAGCCTCCGTTTGCCTGAAGATAACATCCGAAGGTCGCCAGTTCGAGGCCACCGGCACCGTGCGACCTTGAAGCAGCTGGCAAACTGAGCCGAGCTATTCCATCTGCTCTGAGCGTGGGAGGCTGGAGGCCAGAATGTGCGACCAGATCAAGACAGAAACATCTGAATTGTTGTAGCTCTTGAAAGATAGAGCCTTCTTTCAATTGTAAAAATCCCTACGGGGATTTAATTAGCCTGCCTATGTAAACCGCCTTGAACAGGGGTGTCCAAAGTTTTTGGCAGGAGGGCCACATCAGCTCTCTGACACTGTGTCGGGGGCCGGGGGAAAAAAAGAATTCATTTACATTTAAAATTTGAATAAATTTACATGAATGAATATATTAAAGATGAACATATATGACTGAATGAAGGTCTTGCAATAGCTCAAGGCCTATAAAAGGCCTTGCACAAAGCAAGGCTGGCCTTTCCTTTGCTTCCGCTGCTGCATCACAGATGTGAAACCGCAAGCAGTGGAGGAAGCCCTCATCCCACAGCTCACGCGAGAGGTCAAACAGTCGCCCTCACGCTGAGAGCAGTTGCATCGGGCCAGTGCGGGCTCCAACAAATCTCTGGAGGGCCAGAGGCTCATTGGAGACTGGGGTCTCCCTGAGGGCCACATTGAGAGGCCTCGAGGACCACATGTGGCCCCAGGGCCGGGGTTTGGGCACCCTTGGCCTTGAATAAAGTCTAAGGAGAAGACCTAGAAAGGCGGTATGGAAATACCTGTATTATTGTTGTTATTATTATCCTCTGTTCAAAGGGCACTCAGAGCCGATTCGACACCTTGGGTGTACAGGGTTGCCCACAAAACCCACGTAAGGGTCCTCTCCTCTTCCTCCCCACCCCCCATTACCCAGCCCCGTGCAGCCCCAAAGAAGCGAACAGGTCTTTCCTCCCGACAAAGCAAAACCAGAGAGCGTCCCGCGTACCTGTAGATTTTATATCGGGTCGTAAATCCTTGACGATATCTTTCCACAAAGGATAAGTAGCTCCGCGAGTGGTGGAAAGGCCCCCTGTCGGATATAAGCCAATCAAACTCCTTGGAGACATGTTGGTTGCTCACGGCGGGTTCTTGCTGGGAGGGATGCACTGTGATATGGTCCCATAGAAAGAGGAGGTAGAGAAACTCAACAAGCCTCCAGTTCATGCTTTTCTGTCTGCCTTTCCCCTCTCATTCTTGCTCCATTCTGTGGAGTCCTGTGTGGTAGGAACAGGGTGGGGGGGGGGAGAAAGAGAAAAAACAGGGGGGGGAGGATGTCAGTGGTTAGAAGCGCATCATGGAAAGAAGAGTCTAATTTCGAACAACGCTCAGGTTCCAGCAGCATTTGAGCCAGGGTGGGTGTCATGGTTCTGGGGTTGGACTTAGTCCCGGAGGATCCAGGATCAAATCCCTGCTTAGCCGTGAAACGTCCTGGGTGAGCTTGGGCCAGTCGCTCTCTCCCAGCCTCGCCTACCTCACAGGGTTGTTGTGAGGACAAAAGGAGGGGAGGAACCAGGTACACCACTCTGAGCTCCTTGCAGGAAGAGCAGTACAGAAATTGACAAATAATATAGCACCAAAAAAAAAAAAAAAAAAAGGCAGCTGTATTTGAAACTGCCCAAAAGTAATACAAGCATCTCCAAATATCCTAGGTCAGCAGTTCCCAAACTCTGGGTCCGGGACTCACCAGTGGCCCAATTTTGGGTGGGCTGTGAAATGGACAAGGCCGATTAGGCCATTTAAACAAGCTGCTACTTGGGAGGAAGGCCACTGCCTTCCAATCACCATTATAGCCACATCCCATGGCATTTAGAAAGCTCTCTCTCTCTCTCTCTCTCTCTCTCTCTCTCTCTCTCTCTCTCACACACACACACACACACACACACACACACACACACACTCTCTCTCTCTCTCTCTCTCTCTCTCTCTCTCTCCCCCCCCCCCCATTCAAGCAGGTGGAAATGGCTTGAGGAAGACACGGTTCAAGAAGCAGAGGTGCTAAATGGCAATTGCTCCTTGACAGGCCATTAGAGAGATCTTTGATGATGAAGAGCAATTCATCTAGAGATAAGACCATAGGACAAGCCCTGCTGGACAGCGGCAACAGGATATAGGGATCCCATTGTCTTCAAAGTCCTCAGAGAAATCTGGTGGGCCACTGTGAGATACCGGAAGCTGGACTAGATGGGTTTTTGACCTGATCCAGTGGGGCTGTTATGTTTTTACGTTCTTAATGGCCTACAGCTCTATTCCAGAAGCATTGCTTTCTATCCAATTTTCTTGCCTTCTCTTGTTAGTTTCCCTTATGCTCATCCAATCTATCCAAAATATATCCCAGAGCTCATTTTAATGCGCTACCCTGCAACAGGTATGGCGACAGCATGCTAGGTTTCCACCTGACCTACAAGGACCTCTCGGCAAGGTTCAACCTTTGAGGCCGGAGCAAAGCTCCCTTGAAAGTCACTGCGCTAATGACGGCTCGGGCCGTACAGAATGACACATTTGCACCGCTGGAAGTGAACATCAGGTTTAATGAAATGAAATAATGAGCCGTCGTGAAAGGCTGATGGATCATGAAAACGGACAAAGAGATCCATGCAGAGGCACTGAGACAAAAACAAGTTTGCTGAGAGGTGAAGGTAGGAGAACTGAAAAAAAATAAAAACGCGAGTTTGAAGCCTGAGACTTGGAGCCCAAGTCTAATACCAGTCTACTCAGAAGTAAGTCCCATTAGAGTCAATGGAACTTACGCCCAGGAAAGGGTGGACCTAGTCATGGAGAACAACAAGGCAAGGTAGTCATGATTAGCTCAAGTCCTGCCAGTTTCCGTGGGACCTGGGCTGAAATCCTCAGCCCCCTTGAACACAGCAAAACTTACTTCTGAGTAGACCTGCAAAGGACTGGGCTGTCTACCATGCCTGTCTTTGTCTACCACACACTCAGTAATGTAACTGAAGACAGAGAGCCTCTCCCTTCCCCCTTAACTTTTGTGCTGACCTCCTTAGAAGTCTAGGAAGGGGGCCTGGCTTGGCAAGAACTGAGAAAGTCAAATGGTACAGGTTGCCAACTTCATTCAGGGTGCCCAGTTCCCCGAATCTCCACAGGTTTCTCCGTATGGGTCACAAGAACAGCAGAAGAGCCTTGCTGGATCAGCCAACAGCCCACCTTGTCCAGCTCTCCATATCTCACAGTGGCCCACCAGATGTCTCTGGGAGCACACGAAACCACAAGATGTCAATCTCCTGCTGCACCCGGCGTCCTCTAGGTTACCTCTAAAACCTGGAGGTTGCATGCTGTCACCCTGACTTGAAACCCATGATGAACTTTCCCTCCATGGGTTACAACAAGTGTTTCCCAAACTGTGGGTCAGGACCCCCCAGGTGGGTCATGAGCCAATTTCAGGTTGGTCAAGTAGCACCGAGCTTACCCACCATTGAAAATAGAGAGCTGAAAACACAGAGTGCAGAGCTTCTGGGCAGGGGTGGGCCCCCAGTAGGAGAGAGGCAAGGTGCTTTGCCCTGACTAGGTGAGGATGTGGGAAAAGGGGGTGGCTGTATGGCTGGAGAAGGAGCCAAGTCTTTCTTCTGCTTCGACTCCCAGGCTGGAATGTTTGAATTCTGAGCTATGCAAAAATTACGGCACAATTACAGCTGTGCCTGACCTTGGGCTGATCGCGGCTTAGACTGGAAGCCTAATCGATGATGTCACTGGCCATGACATCACTTCCAGTTTAATGACATCACTTCCCAACTTCAACACCAAAAGTGATCAAACACCAAAAGTGGGTCCCAACTTCTAAAAAGTGGGTCCTGGTGCTATAACCACTGAGTTACAGCCTTAGAAGACTCTAGCCCATCTCAACCTTGCATGGTTGTCTATCTACAAGACCAATAAAAGTACATGACCACTGATCAAACACTATAAGAAACCCCCCCCCTTGATGCACTTGCACCATGAAGGTTCGTCTTCTGCAGTGTTTCCCATAGGCTCCTGCACATCTCTGAAGCACCACAAAGCATGATGAAGGCAGAACCTTGAGCATCTGCCTACCTATGAGCATCTCATGATGATTTTTGGCCATGTCCTAACACCTGTAATCTAGAGGAGGGTACACACTCCGGAGCGGCCGTGGACCTTGCCGAGAAGCATCTCCTTTGCCCGCACATGGGTTCAAGGTTTCAGTAGCCAAACAGGGCAAGGTCCACACATGATCTACAGAGGAACACATGAGCCTTGTACACATGCGTGCACATGAAAGTACACCCCAAAACGGTTACAGCCAAACTCGGCACCAAACTTGCCGTCATTCCGCGGCAAGGGGACCCGGCTGTAATCTCGCCCCCTCCCGCGCCAAGCAATTAAGAAACAAAATGCAATTAAGCATCGTCAGAAGCGATTAGGTAAATAAGTTGAGTAATTAAGCATGTGATTTGTGGGCTATATCATTTGTGCAAATGGATTTTTTGGTCGTAAGAGGACAGTAATGGGGAACGGGTCAGGGGACTTGGAAGGTTACCCTCCAAGGAAAATGATGGCCTCTACCGCAGAGGTAAACTTCATCTCCCAAGTTGGTTTTAACCGTTTGAGGAACATGCCCCATTTTCAGGCTTTTCTAATTGTCAGGCTAGGTGTGGAGCAAATTTTAGCTTGGGGGGGCAGCTTGGAATACCAGGATAGCCAATATTCTCCATTCCATCCTACAGTTCTTCGGGTTAGTCCTTTTCACATTTTTATACCACCCTTCCGCCAAGGAGCTCAGGGGGGGTGCACAAGGTTCCTCCCCTCCTTTTCTCTTCACAACAACCCTGTGAGGCAGGCTAGGCAGAGAGAGAGAGAGAGAGATGCTCAAGGTCACCCAGGGAGTTTCACGACTAATAAAGGGATTTGAATCTTAATCTTCCAGGTCTAACTCCTAAACCAGGTCTAACTGCTAAACTCCTAAACCATCCTGGCTCTTTTCCAACCCCTCTTGCCTTCCACTCAGGACTTCTGAATTTTGGAAACCTTAAATGGGATTTTATTCCTATTGGGAATGGGATTTTATTATTGCATGGGATTTTATTATTAATTAATTATTATTATTATTACTATCATCTTCATCAATTCACACCAGCTCTCTCTCTCTCTCTCTCTCTCTCTCTCTCTCTCTGTCTCATTCTGCATGTGTTGTGCAAATTAAAAATAGGATGCCCTTCACGTGCAATTAATGCACCCATGTGCGCGCATGCCTTTCTCCATGCTCTCCAATTGCAAAATATTTGCAGATTTGCAGTGTGCCTCCTTTTACTGGGGGGAAGGCAAGCCATCCATTTGCTGTGGAGTACAACCCAGTCTCCTTGCTGCAGCTGTACAACCCAGGATGAGTCAGCAAAGAGCTGGCATTATGGGATCCTAAAGTGTTGAGAACTCAGGCTTGCTTTTGGACAGAAACATCTGACACCTCTGACCCCTGGGAGATGCACTCAACTTGTTTGGTGCTCTTAGCTGACACACGCTAAACTTCGTCTCAATCAGCGGTGCCCAAACTTTTTAGCACCAGGGCCCACTTTTTAAAATGACATTTTATCAGGACCCACCCAGGTTTACCAGTTTTTATTCATTTTTTAGACCCTCAGAAAAGGACCCTCAAATATTTATCTCCCTATAAGAACATAAGAACAGCCCCACTGGATCAGGCCATAGGCCCATCTAGTCCAGCTTCCTGTATCTTACAGCGGCCCACCAAATGCCCCAGGGAGCACACCAGATAACAAGAGACCTCATCCTGGTGCCCTCCCTTGCATCTGGCATTCTGACATAGCCCATTTCTAAAATCAGGAGGTTGCACATACACATCATGGCTTGTAACCCGTAATGGATTTTTCTTCCAGAAACTTGTCCAATCCCCTATTAAAGGCGTCCAGGCCAGACGCCATCACCACATCCTGTGGCAAGGAGTTCCACAGACCGACCAACACGCTGAGTAAAGAAATATTTTCTTTTGTCATGACCATGCTTGCAAACTGCAGAAGCTGAGCTCTTTGCAAGGTAATTAGCAGCTACAGTAACTGATTTCTGCATAGCCTCAAGGCTTGAGGAAATTAATGGTGTGATCTTTCCATCTCCCATTGAAGGGCCACCAAAAATCAGGTTCTGACCACAGTCTGGAAACCACTGGCCTAGATGCTACCCAGAGTAGTATGTCTGTGAGTTCCAGAATGCTGGTGAGTCCAAAATAGAGAGTAGACCCCACCATCTCAACATATGAGCTTTTGGAGACAGCTGGACAGAGGTCAGCTAGACAGTTGAGTTGACCTCAATGAGATCACCCTCATGGGATGATGCCTTCAGGGTAAGAGCTATGTGCACTTGGGGCAATTCCGACCCAACTGATTGTAGGTGTGATGGCTGAGCTACCCACACTCTTGGGTGCTCCCTGAGGCATCCCTTATGCCCAATCCTAGCTCTGTTGCCATGTGGCCTAGCCAGTCCTGGGCTGCTCGGATTTGTGCCACCGATGTAGGTGGCGCAGATCCGAGCAGACCAACTGGGGCTGCTGCGACTCTCTGCGGGGTAAGGGGAAAAGCTTCACCTTGCGTTGGGCTGAGCGCTAGACAGCCCGAAACTTGCGCTGGATACAGCGCGGGCTGTTGGAGACATTTGAGTCAATTCTGTAGCAAACGTCTCCACACTTTGCTGAGGTCCGAGGTTGCAAATGGGGGGGAAGGACATGGGAGTCATTTTAAACTGGCATGGGTCATTTAGTGCACCCCCCCCCACAAGTAGTAGGTTGTTTAACCCTTGAGGCACATAGCCAAGTCTATCTGCCCTGCCTGTGCGATGGATTTTTCCTCCACCAATCTGTCCAACTTGCTTTTAAAGGCATCCAGGCGCCACCACCACATCCTGCAGCAAGGAGTTCCACAGATTGATTTTGCACTGGGTAAAGAAACGCTTGGGGAAGATGAATACCAACAGAAGGGGAGGCGAAGGGAGAAGAGTCACAAGAGCTTAGCACAGTGACGGACCGAAGAGTCTGCATGAGCATTTGAGGCTAAGTGGTCCCCACTGGTCCGGCCAACTGAGCATTATCTACTTGGACTGGTGGGGCTTGTCCACCAATTTCTTTTGCACCACCTTCTCCTCGACCCTCCCACTGGAAAAGCCAGAGATGGAACTCAGCACCATCAAAACATCTTCTCGGCCACTCAGCTTCATCTCAGCCACTGCATCTCATTCCTCCTTCTCCACCCTCAGTGCATCCTGCAGAAAGCAGACAGGTATCCCAGCAGCTCTGGGACTTTGGTATTAATTCACTGCTGTGCGTTGAGCAAAGGAGCAGATGGTGGAGAATTCCTCGTCAGCAGGACAGCCCGGCTTGCCGGGAGCGCCTGCAATCCCTGTCTGATTGAGTCTTCGCTCTCGCTTCTGATGCTACTTGAGATGTCCAAATGGAGAAACCCATCCAGATGAATGAAACCCCCAGACAATTAAGCCTGTCCACATTCCACATTTGCTGACAATAAGTTGTCAAGGAAGATCCAAGCTTTTGTATTCCCTTTGCTAAAGAGGAGGCTGACTGGAGATGGCACCTTCTCGCTCAGTGATCAAGCACACAGAAGGGTCCTGATTCTCCAGCATCACCAGGTAGGCATGTGTCTGAAGTCACAGAGAGTTGTAGCCACTCAGTGAAAGTAAGCTAAACTGGCTGGCTCAGGAGGAAAGAGATTTTTGGAGAGGACCCATAACTCACTGGTAGAATTATCTCCCTTAATGCCCTGGTATTGTCTTGTGTGCTCCCTGGAGCATCTGGTGGGCCACTGTGAGATACAGGAAGCTGGACTAGATGGGCCTTTGGCCCGATCCAGCTGGGCTCTTCTTATATTCTTATGAGTTTATGGCCCTTATGCACCCCTCCTCAAACTCCCATGCGCATCCTAAGACCACAAGTCTTCCAAGTCATGAGAAGTTGTAGTTCCGCTTTACTCCACATTGGCCAGACCTCACCTGGAGATTTGTGTCCAGTTCTGGGCAACTTATTTTAGGAAAGATGCAGCCAAACTGGGGCAGGTTCAGAGGGGAGCGACAAGGGGAATCGGAGGGTTGGAGAACAAGCCGTACAAGGAAAGAGCTTGGTATGTTTAGCCCGGAGAAGAAAAGGTTGAGAGGGGATAGGATCGAGCTCCAAAGACCTGAAGGGCTGTCCTATGGAAAAAGAGACAAATTGGTTCTCAACAGCCTCTGAGAATAGAACTAGATCCAATGTGGTCAAACTGCAAGAGAGGCGATTCTGGTTGGACATCAGGAAGAAATTCTTGATGGTCAGGGCAGTTCGGCAGGGGAATAGGTTGCAGAAGAAGTTTGGTGGACTCTCCCCCACTGGAGATCTTCAAGCAGAGGCTACTGCAGGAGATGCTCTAGGAAGGTTTCTTGCTACAGGTAAGAGAAGGATGATCTAGCACTCTCCAGTTCAAGCATCTCTGGCAGCCGTGGAATCAGAGACACTTTAATTGAAGGTGACCCCAAGCATGAACTCGGGGGTCTTATGCGTTGAAAGACGGCACCTTCTCCCTCAGACGCAGGTGCTCTTGGTGATGGAGGGAGAATCATGTTGGCAACCTTCAGTCTCGAAAGACTACGGTATCCTGCTCTGAATGGTGGTTCCGGAACAGCGTCTAGTGTGGCTGAAAAGGCCGATTCGGGAGTGACAATCCCTTCCACACCGGGTACAAGTGCAGTCTGTCCCTGGTCTGTCTCCCTGGCTATGGGCCTTCCTTCTTTGCCTCTTTGCCTCAGTCTGTTGGCCAAGTGTCTCTTCAAACTGGGAGAGGCCATGCTGCACAGCCTGCCTCCAAGCGGGCCGCTCAGAGGCCAGGGTTTCCCACCTGTTGAGGTCCACTCCTAAGGCCTTCAGATCCCTCTTGCAGATGTCCTTGTAGCATAGCTGTGGTCTACTCAATGTACCAATCAATAGGCCCAAAGCATAAAATGAGTTTTTAAAACCGTAACACAACCATCCCTTCCCAGCCTCCTGGCTTCCTTTCTTAATGACTTCCATTCACAAATGCCACCATAAAGACCATCCCCTCCCCTGCTTCTGTGAGCTCCACGTTTAGATCCATTAAAACCAGAGGCGACATTCACACAAAACAAAGAGGGCAAGGTCATTTGGGTGGAGACGGTACAGAAGGAAGGACCTAATTCACACACGTGAATTAGGGAGAGCAGAGAACGGCTAGACGTCTCCGGCCCCTTCCCCTCTAAGCTGCTCCGGGTAGGGGCCTGCTTTCTCATCATTGGCCAAGTGAACACTGGTGATACACCATAAACATCTTCATAATGAACATAAACACACCATAAACATCTTCAATAACTTGGCAGCTTGGTTGCAATTCCCGTGATGAGCATTGGGGTATCGCAAGCGCACCCCTGCTTTGATGAAAGTATTTCTTTACCCATTGTGTCATTAATCTGTGGAACTCCTTGCCACAGGATGCGGCAATGGCACCTAGCCTAGATGCCTTTAAAAGGAGGCTGGACAAATTGACAGAGACAATGTCAGTTGAAGGTTACAATCCAGCCCTCCATCCCCAAAAGAACAACCCTCTCTCCATCCCTGCATGTCTCAATCATGTCCCTCCTCGGACCTCCTTTCTGGAGGTAAGGACCCCAAACACTGCAGCCTTTGCTCACAAGGGAGGTCCCCCAGCCCAGTCATCACATTGCTTCATCTCTTCTGCACCTTTCCCAATAATAATAAACTTTATTTCTATCCCGCCCTTCTCCCCAAAGGGACCCAGGGCAGCTTACCCAATCCCACTATACCCTTTTTTGAGAGCTGAAAATACTCTGGATTTTATTTGTATTAGTAGAATTGTACTAGTTGTGAGTAGGCCAACACAAGCTTGGAGCAAAGGAATGAATACAAAACAGGGTTGTGCTGGCTTTGATGAACGTCCCCCCTACTGTGCACTAGACAGAAAAGGCTCAAGGCTGCTCTCCTCCTCCTGGCGCCCTTGTCCAGCTCTCACCGTGGGCGAGTTACGGATGGAGAAGACCACCCTCCATCTGTCACACCTGCCCTCCGGCCTACCCTCTTGGCCTGATCCCTCTCAATCACCAGCCACTCGCACCTGCGCAGCCCCTTATCACAGCTTCCCACCTGCCCATCACGACTCCGCTTTGGCTCCCTCCCCTGCAAGAAGGGCAACCGCTCATTCATCCCTCAGTGGCGGTCGTCAATTTCTGGGTTTCCACCTGCCTTGCCAATGGACAGGGCTGTTCGTACCTTACCTGACATCACCTCCTGCTGTGTCCTCCCTGACGCTCCATCTCAGGCCCCCACCTTCTCCACAGCTGCCTCCCTTTCATCCCTTCCCATCTGTTCAGAACTAGGCATTCACGGAGCCTTTCCACCGGTTCTCTCAGCAGCTGATTTTTGCTCTGCTGTGCATATACTCAGTGCATCGGTGTGCATATGTAGCAGGGCCTTGGGAAAATGACCAGCACATTTTCAAACGCCTCCCCAAAACCTTCCTCGTTTTCTCCATCTCTCCTCATTTCTAGAACATTCCCAGCCACCTCTCGGAGCCAGTGCGTGAGAAAAGTAGACAGGGACAAACAGAAAAGGGGGGGGGGAGGCTAATCTATGCTCAGCTCATAACAGTGCAGTTCCCTTCCCAGGCTACGCTATACGGAGAGGAAATGGTTCACTGCAGAGTCAGTCCCTCGGTCAACATCAAGCCCTCCAGTATTTACGGCCCAATCCTATCCAACTTTCCAGCACCGGTGCAATGCAGCCCAGAAGGAAAAGGGTGACCATACTTGAGGAGGCCCCTTTGACTGTTCCCCGCCACAGGATTCCACCCAAGCCCCCCATTGGCATGGCTACACTGCCACTGGAAAATTGGATCGGAGCGGGCCCTTAGGCACTGACTGGCAGCTGCTCTCCTGGGTTCTAGGCACTGACTGGCAGCAGCTCTGTAAGGTTTCAGACACCGACTGGCGGCAGCCGCCCCGGGTTTCAAGAACCGACTGGGGTGCTTGAATCTATAGGGTTCCAGGCGCTGAGTGGCAGAAGCTGCAGGGTTTCAGACAGCCACTTTACCCAGCCCGACCCAAAGACACCAGGGATTGAATCTGACCCCTTCTGTGTGCCAAACGCACGCGGTACCCTTCTGCTACTGCCCCATCACCTTCACTCCACCATAAGAGAACATTACAGGGAGCTATTTCTGAATTTCCATTCTGTTGGGGGGGGGGGCGGGTTTGAAATGTGCACACTTTCTTTTTCCCCAGCCTCCAGATCCCAGTCGTGCCCGGAAAGGACTCTCTTTTTCACGCTCTGCGGCACAAGACACGGTGTCCATCCCCTTTAATTACGGAGCACCGAGTGGAATTAAGTGACATCAAGCCTTTCTGGGATTTGGCCTCGCGGTGTTTTTATGACCTCCCACGGCTGGGAATTGGGCTGCTGCCTGAGAAACCCAGTTTGCTTTTAAAAGCTTTTGGCTGTTCCGGTTCATCCTGCTCTTGGCTTCCTTCCAGACTGTCCTTAAAGAAGCCTGCATTTCTCATCACCATCTCTCTCTCTCACTCTCTCTCTCTCTCACACACACCCCTCCAGGTCAGTGTTTCTCAAGCTGTGGGTCACAAGCCAATTTCAGGTGGGTCCCCATTCATTTCAATATTTTATTTTTAATATAGTAGACCTGATGCTCCCATGGGATGTGACTGCATTTGGGGGCATGTGACAGACCTGTACTTTTAACAAGCGTAGTCTTTACACAATGTTAGTAAACTCCTAGGATGCTCCCATGGGATGTGACTGCATTTGGGGAAATGTGACAGACCTGTACTTTTAACAAGCTACTATGTCTATTCTTTTAACAATGATGGTCAATGGGACTTACTCCTGGATAAGTGTGGGTAGGATTGCAGCCTAGGATTGTTTCAAATTTCCCTGCTTGATGATGTCACTTCCGGTCATGACATCACTTCCAGTGGGTCCTGACAAATTCTCCTTCTAAAAAGTGGGTCCCTAAAATGTGCTCAAGGCCAAATAATTCATGCTTTTTTTTTTTTTCCTTTCTATCTTTCTTTTTTAATTACTACATTTGGGTTTGTAGAGCAGCTCAGTGAGGTTTTAGCTTAATTATAGCAGATTTTCTCTATTTTTTCTGCTTCTGAAAAAATTTCCTTAATCAATACAAGGAGACTACCCGCTGGATCAGGCCAAAGACCCACCTGGTCCAGCTTCTTGCATCTCACAGTGGCCCACTACGTGCCTCTGGAAGCACACAATGATTCCGTGTGGAACTGTCCCTCAACTAGCACAAAATCGGTTCTGAACATGTTACCAAACCTGCAAAACTTAGTGCTTTGCACCCCCTCAAGCATGGACCACAGTGTGTTTGATCCTTTGTCTCTCTGTTGCAGTACATTTAGGGGTCTCTAAACTTTTCGGCTGAAGGGCCTCATAAAATATCTGGCACAGTGTCGAGGGCCGGAAAAAAAAATTCAATATAAAATTCAAATAAATACATTAGAGATGGAACAGATGAATGGTCACGAAGGTATTAAGATACACAATTTATAAGAGTCCGGAATTGTTCTTGCTAGGTTTAAATTTAGAGGAAATAGCAGTCAATGATAGAACTCTATTATGGGATATGGTGACAGCAGCAAGAATGATATATGCGAAGTATTGGAAGCAAGAAAAAGTGCCTGATATAGACGAATGGCTACAAAAGATGATATATATGATGGAAATGGATAAAATTACCAGAAGTTTGAATGATGAAATGCTAGAGAAATTTCATTAGGAATGGTATAAATTTGAAGCCTACTTGGAGAAACATTGGAAGGTCAAGGGTTCATTAATGTTATTAGAATGTTAATAAGAACTATACAATGAACAAAAGTTTATCTTGGTAAAAAAATAAAATGATAAATGGTTAAAAGGTTGTGGGAAGTCCGGGGTGGGGAGGGAGGGGGGAGTGGAAATGAAATTTATATTGAAGTAAAGAAAAATATGTAGAAATGTAAGGAGTGAATTGAAACTTGATGTTTTGGATCTACTATAGAAAATTTCAATAAAAATTTATATACGAGATGGAACAGATGAATGAATACCCCTCAAATGCCCAGGACTTCTCCAAGCACAAACACAGCCCAAGCAATAAAGCACACACTTAAATGGGCCCCCATTCCCCCACCCCACAAGCACAACTCTGGTTGTGTTTGGACAACTGGGCCAGAGGCTCTCAGGGGATCAGAGGCTGGCTGCGGGCCAGATAGAGGCTCTCTACGGGCCACTGGGCCAGGGTTTGGAGACCCCTGATCTAGACCAGTACCCGGTTTCCAACAGTGAGCAGTGCTGGGAACAGCCGTTCCCCATTAAGAAAATAAGAAGAACCCCGCTGGATCAGGCCATAGGCCCATCTGGCCCAGCTTCCTGTATCTCACAGCGGCCCACCAAATGCCCCAGGGAGCACACTGCAAGAGACCCACACCCTGGTGCCCTCCCTTGTCAGTTGAACATAAGAACATCAGAAGAGCCCTGCTAGATCAGGCCAAAGGCCCATCTGGCCCAGCTTCCTGTATCTCACAGCGGCCCACCAAATGCCCCAGGGAGCACACTGCAAGAGACCCATACCCTGGTGCCCTCCCTTGTCAGTTGAACATAAGAACATCAGAAGAGCCCTGCTGGATCAGGCCAAAGGCCCATCTGGTCCAGCTTCCTGTATCTGGCCCCCCAGCCAGGGTTTGGAGACCCCTGCACTACATGGAGGAGGGAGTTAAGGGAGGGAGTCAATGGCAGGCAAACTCCATCCACACTGATTTTGTGTGCTTAGGTCACATCCCGCCTCTCTACCTTTGACCTGTACACCAAGAAGACCCATTCACGCAAACATAAGTGTTTGGGCTTTCACAGAATTTAAGAAATCTTAAATTGATCCATTGTGTGACTTTAGGCCAACTTAGGAATTAATTCATCCATTAAGGCTGGAGAATTTCCATATGAATAAAAACAGTACTTCGGAAGCAAGGGGAGAAAAAAAAATTCTTTTATATTTAAAAATGACATCTTAACCTACAGCGATCAATTTTAAGGCAATTACGTTAAGTATTGTTGCTCAATTGAATATGTTGACTCGATTATTTTCTTACTAAAATCCCATATCTGACAGTAGCTACAATTTATAGCACTGTAAAAAAATGAATTTGGATATCAACCAGTTTATACCCTAGTTCATTTTTTTTTTATTTTCATTTTTATTTGCAAATATTGTCAAGCTAGGAGAAATGCACATAATATATTTGAGGTTACCATGCATTTAATATATTGCATATAAACATACACACACAACCAACTTCAGCTTTTATCTTTCTCAAATAACAGCACAAGCCTAGGCATGCCTACTCAGAAGTAAGTCCCCTTGTGGTCAATTAGACTTACTCCCAGGAAACTGTGGATAGGATTACAGCCTGAATTTCTCCCTAGATTTTGGAGACCCAAATTTTTTTTTCTCCAAAGTGGATTTTAAAAAACAAAACAAAACTGTGTGCTTAACACAAACCAGAAGTTATGTCATGACTGGAAGTGACATCATCAAGCAGGAAAATTTTTAATAATCCTACCCACACTTACCCAGGAGTAAGTCCCATTGACTATCATTGTCTTCACATTAGCCTGTTAAACATACAGATCTGTGACATTTCCCCAAATGCAGTCACTCACCAGAGTAGCAGCAAGCCTAATATATTAAAAACAAAATATTGAAATGAATGGCGACCCATCTGAAATGGGCTCGCAACCCACCTAGTGGGTCCCGACCCACAGTTTGAGAAACACTGCTGTAAATAAATAAATCAGAAATCCAGAAGAATGGTATGCAGAACAGAATGGACCCACAAAAATACAACTAAGGGCGCAATCCTAACCCCTTTCCAGCACTGACGTAAGGGCAATGCAGCTCTGAGGTAAGGGAACAAGCATTCCCTTACTTTGAGGAGGCCTCCGTGAGTGACACCCAACTGCGGGATGCAGCACATGCTGGAAAACACTGACATAAGGGGTTAGGATTGCACCCTAAGAGAAAGAAAATATAAACATTCAGTCATCTCTTTAGGGTTATTAACAAAACATAGCACATTGCACAGCAAGTATAATCTTGATTTGTATGTATGCGCTGCTATTCCCACATTCAGTCCGACAGACGTACAGCCACAGGAAGAATCTGCGCCCAACCTTTGAGAGTTCCAGGACCATCGATCGCTCATGAAATGAACACACGTCTCTCCGATTCACATAAAAAGGCACATGGGTTCAGTCACCAGTACGCACGTACAACATCAAGGTTGAATAGCCTATACTGATCACACTGAGTTGTGTTCGTCTGGTAAGGAGCTTGTCTGTCTGTGTGTGTGTGTGTGTGTGTGTGTGTGTGTGAGAATCAGTGGCACACCCACTGGTTTTTTTGGCTGTAACCTTTGATAGAAGTATTTCAACAGGGTTTGTTTCATTACACTCTGCATGAAATTACACATTGATTGATATGTAACATGATGGCATTATTCAGAGGTACCAAGATTTCAAAAATTTGGGAAAGGCAGTGAAGGGATCGGGCCTCCGGATATATTGCATTACCAAGAGGGCCAAAGATGACGCACCACACCTGATGGGCCACTGTGAGATGAAGGAAGCTGGACTAGATGGGCCTATGGCCTGATCCAGTGGGGCTGTTCTTATGTTCATCTGACAAGAGAGGGCACCAGGATGCAGGTCTCTTGTTGTCTTGTGTGCTCCCTGGGGCATCTGGTGGGCCACTGTGAGATACAGGAATCTGGACTAGTTGGGCCTTTGGCCTGATCCAGCAGGGCTCTTATTATGTTCTTAAATGGAGAGAGTTATTTAGTGGATCACTGAGGACTGTAGCACCCCTCTGTAGCAGTACTGTCAAGCTTGGCATCTCCAATCCTTCCAATGGTAGCAAATCCAATTTTTAGTGTACCACAACAAAGAGGATACCTCTGAAACTGGGCTGATCCCGTTCCCAACACACGTGAGTTGTGTAAGTGAACATCTAATGGGTTTTCGCAAACGGGCTAAACAAACCAGACCCTGCAAAGCTGAAAGGACAAATTACAGGTATGCAAGGAGACAAACGTTTTAAGGTCAGGGGATGCTGGGAAACCAATCAAGACACCCGAGATGAAACCAATCAAGGCAAGTGGGAAAGAACAATCAACGGGAACATCTCAAGGGGGTTGAGCAGGAAGGCCGGAGGTTGAAGAGGTGATGATGATGATGATGATTAGCAAGCCAGAGACTCTGTTCCATTTAGCCAGACTAGCAGTCATTTCCTGCACCGCCACCACCAAGCCAAGAAAAGAATCCGCTACTAACATTGGAGAGAAAGCTTCTCTAAGGAGACATCCAACTGCCCTATCCTGACCCCTTGGAGACCCTGGTATGCTGTTGCCACCCACTCAGTTTAGAGGCCTGGTCTCATCACAGTTTTGAGACACCCTGGAAGAATCCAAACCATGGTTTGGACACCCAAACCCATAAACTGGGGACTAACTTTGGACACATTCAGAGAGGGCAGGTCTCTGAATGGCTATGAATGCTGACTATGTGCTATCTCCAAGTTCACTGACAACAGGCCTCTGAATGTCTAGTTGCAGGGGAATAATGGTGGGAGAGAAGTATGCATTGTTGTCCTAATTTGTGGGTTTCCCAGAGGCAGTTTTGTGCACTGGTGAACACAAGAATATCAGAAGCATCTTGCTGGGTCAAGCAGAGGACCCATCTAGTCCAGCTTCCAGTGTCCCATTGAGGCCTCTGGGGGCACACAAGGACTCAAGATCTCTGTATGCTGTTGCCACACTCCCTTGCACCTGGGTATCTGAGGTCATCATCTTCTAGAACCAGGAGGTTGCATGTACCCATCACGGCTTGCAACCTGTGTTGAACCTTTCCTTTGTCCAATCCCCTTTTCAAGGCATCTAGGCCAGGCATCCTGTCACATCCTGTGACAAGGGGTTCCACAGAACAATTAAACATTGGTTACAATTTTTTTTTTGGTCTGCTTCCTAGATCAGGCCAAATACCCATTTGGTCCACCATTGTTTGTGGGGGGAAAAAGGATGCTGAACTCAATGGGTCTTTGGCCTGATCTAGCAGAGATTGTCTTAGGTTCTGACAAGCAAACTGCAGTGTTGATCTATGTCGCAATTTCCTTCATCTCAGCTCTGTGGCCTCGAGGCACAAGGTTACATAGGAACATAAGAACAGCCCCACTGGATCAGGCCATAGGCCCATCTAGTCCAGCTTCCTGTATCTCACAGCGGCCCACCAAATGCCCCAGGGAGCACACCAGATCACAAGAGACATGAGATGGTTGTCAATTCAGGAATCACGTCCTTCCCGCCAGTTTGCAATGACATCAGAACTAAGCGCATATCAAATGCTATTCCTTTCACGGCCCTATTTTTTCCCCCCCGCCATACCTTTGACATCAGGTGGCTAAGTTCTCCGAGGGTTAGACCCCAAAGACTCCAGGGGCAGCAACGGTTGGAGACAGAGGTCAGGTGACACTTGTCGATGGTTAGTTTTTGTTCTATGCACAGCAAAAGGTGCCAGGGAAAAATGGAGTGCAAGTCAGCCCAAGAAATGTAGTTGCAAGAGTAATCTTAACAATGGCTCACTCACGGACCAATCCTGACCAAACTGCCAGTGCTGGGATGCAGTGGGGCAGAAACAGCCACCACTGTATCCAGGACAGGAAATGAGGCCACTGGACGTCCCCCTGAGGTAAGGGGACATTTGTCCCCTTGCCCTGGGGAAAGCCTCAGCAGCTGCTATAGGGCTGTCTGGAGCCTACACCAGTAAAATCGCTGGTGCTGGCCCAAGCAGTCCCTTGTGGGTGGATTGGGCCCAGGAGGAGGGATAGGACCCAGCTGGAGCCTCCCACACTGTCCCCACCCCTATCCTGACCCGGAGGCAAGTAGGTAGACACTGATGAGTATCCCCTCACAAGGTTTAAGCCCTGTGGTGACTGACTCAGCTGGCCTTATGGATGGGCCAACTCTGAACTTTACTACTTTACTACTCCTTTACTACTAATTCTACTATTACTTTACTACTCCTTTACTAATTCTACTACTACTACTTTACTACTCCTTTACTACTAATTCTACTTCTATATATCTAATATAATTCTAAATATCTATATAATTCTATATATTCTATTAATCGATACAGGGGGAATTATGTAAACGGCCTTTAAGGCACCTCCCAGCGGGACAGGGAAAGGCAGGAAAAAATCTTTTAAATAACAAATGCATAAAGAGAATGCATCCAAAGCATTTTGTGCACTCAAAAATTGCGTGAGTGCATCCACCACAAATGCTAATTATTTATTGACTGTAGTAAGCATAGAAATGTACTTTAAGAGCAAACATGGATGCTGAAATTTGGATTCCACTCCAGCAAACTAACCGAGGAAACTGGCTGTTACAACCTGGCCATTTCAAGACGTCTTCCGAAGGCACCCTTTGCAGGGTGAGGACAGCTTCAGAGCGGGCACCCTCAAGACCCCCTGAACAGTGACTTCACTGGGGGAGAGGGGTGCAGATTCACCAGGTAACACCCTCGGGAGGGGTGACATCACTAGTGACCTAAATTTTGGAAACCTTTTGAAAAATTTATATCGATGAATATTGTATGTTATATATCAGTGGGGCTCACACATTTGGCATCAGGACCCACTTTTGAGAATGAGAATCTGTCGGGACCCACCGGAAGCGATGTCATGGCCGGAAGTGACATCATCAAGCAGGACAATTTTTTAACAATCCAAGGCTGCAATCCTTACCCAGGAGGAAGTCCCATTTACTATCATTGTTAAAAGCATATACGTAGTAGCTTGTTAAAAGTACAGGTCTGTCACATTTCCCCAAATGCAGTCACATCCCATAGGAGCATCAAGTCTAATCCATTACAAATAAAATATTGAAATGAATGGGGACCCACCTGAAATGGGCTCGCGACCCACCTAGTGGGTCCCGACCCACAGTTTGAGAAACACTGTTATATATCATTGCAAAGGTAATTTCATGCAGAGTGTAGTGAAATAAACCATGTTGAGTTACCTGTATTCTATCAAACACTGTGGCCAATTAACCAGACAAAAAAATAACGCAACTGCCTTATGTAACACAAAGTAGATTTGCATAACTCAAAACTCACCAACGAGACTGTTTCGAAAGACAATGAGATGTTATTATGACATAGCAGGGAAACAATCAGGGGAGAGTAGGAGTCACCTCTTATTTCTATGCTCAGAGCTAGAACTAGGATTCTTATTAAGAACATAAGAACCTAAGAAGAGCCCCTCTGGATCAGGCCAAGGGCCCATCTAGTCCAGCTTCCTGTATCTCACACTGGCCCACCACCATAGGTGTGCACTGATACATATATCTGTGTACTATTTAGGTTTATACTCTCTACGATTTTTGTACAGAGTTCTCACCTATCAAATGTTTATGCCAAATAAAGGGTTGACTGTTGACTGACTGGCCCACCAAATACCTGAAAGAAAAAAAAAAACACTAGGTACCAAACCTGACATTTGATGTGGTTGTGACTCGATGTGACATCAAGCACGTGCTCTTCTCTGGAGCTATGGACCTTCCCACCATATCTAGTGGTAGATCTCAACTGGTAGATCTTAGATCTACTGGATCTCAGCTGACTCTCAAACCCCTAAACTCCTCCAAGGGTGTCCTTTAGGGCTGGCCATTTCTCAGACTGCCCCACCTCACAAATTCGTTGTGACAATAACGTTAAGGATGCCAGAACCTGCCTTAGGAAAGAACTTGGTAGACAATCTTGAAAGTAGACAAGGATTGTCCTATTGAAGGTGTTCCATTTCGGTCCACCCACTGATACAGCTTCTCAAGGCAAGTCCTTTGCCCCAAGTACTCACAGTGTAATCCTACTATGCACATCAACTCAGGAGTAAGGGCCATGGTGTGAGATACAGGAAGCTGGACTAGATGGGCCTATGGCCTGATCCAGTGGGGCTGTTCTTATGTTCTTATGCTCAGTGACATAAGGTCATGACAGCTCAGTGGAATCCATGTTCATGAGCAGTATTCCTTTGAACATCTGGGGCTGGAGGACAAACAAAGGAAAGCTCCTGCTTTTCTCTCCTGCTACACACCTCTGGAAACACACGCCAGCCTAAGTGGCTGTAATCCGGGAGGGCTTTTTAAGAATGTAAGAAGAGCCCCACTGGACAGACCATCTAGTCCAACTTCCTGTATCCCACAGTGGCCCACCATATGCTTCCAGAAGTACTCAAGACAACAAGATATCCGTTGCACCCAGCTTTCAGATACTTCTAAAACCAAGAGGTTGCACAGACCCACCATGGCTTGTAACCTGTGCTGGACTTTTCCTCCATCAGTCTGTCCCATTCCCTTTTCAAGACATCTAGGCCAGACACCACATCCTGTGGCAAGGAGTTCCACAGACTAATGACACACCGGGCAAAGAAATATTTTCTTTTCTCCGTACTAGCTCTCCCGATGCTCTTATATCCGCTCAGCTTTGAGCCACAAGAGAGTTTTGCGATGGGAAGCAATATGGGTATCACAACTGACTACAGCCCCTGAGGGCTGGGGATAAGAATAGGCCCTCAGTTTGGCTGTACTTGTTGTAAGAGGTGACTAAACAGCCACCGGGTAGATGGGACCAGCCTGGGAAGGCAGCTCATCTGAGAGAAGGAAAACTCTGATCCCAAACCTCCACTGCCTTGTGGCTACATCCAGTTATGGGAAAGGCTTCAGGAGTCAACCTCGAGGCAAAATCCGGAGCCGGAGTCCCTGAGGCAGTTCATGGCTGAACACAGTCACGTTCTGGCAACTCCTGCGATGCCACTGGAACCAACCGTATTGGCCTCTGCCTTTCCATTGGACCATTTCAGCGACGTGGAGAGGGGGGATTTGCTGCATGGGTAATAATCTATCCTCCATACCTACTTTACCCAGGCTTCGCGCACTGGAGAGGACACTCTGTTCCAGAACACTATTCAGAGTGCGATACCATGGTCTTCCGAGACTGAAGGATGCCGCCAACAACAACAGCCCCTAAGTCACGTGGTGATGCTCTCAGACAATATCCGTCTCCCTCACCCCCTGCAAGAGCTGGGGAGGGTTCAGAAGAAGCCATTGCTCATCCCCCCCCCCTCCCACCAAGACCGTTCCATGTTGTGTGGTTGGAGACAAATGGGAAAGGTACACCTCTGGAATGACAGTACATATAGTCGGCTTGGGCGAGAACTCTTCTCCGGAACCCAGAAATGGAGTCAGAGCTCCCCCTTCTGGGAGACGGCGACTCTTCTTGGGATGAGCTCCTCTGTAGTAGGGGATATCAGTTGGCTGGGAGCATGGCTGGCCACTGGGCTTTCAGCGCACACACATGGAATTGCATGTGGACAATCTGGGGACATGACCCAGCTCGGTTTCCTGTCCTGTCCAGTCTGTCTTGCACTGTGCTTCGGAAAGTTAGTCCTCGGCCCACCATTTCTCATGATGTCCTAAGATCTGTCTCTCCTGCCCCTGCTATTTTTTTTTTACCCCTCCCCCAATCCCCTTTGCTTTGCACATGAAAAGGAAGCATTTGCACAATCCCCCCCCCCACAATTGGCACAAATGCGGCGATGCAGGCATAAGATGTCACACACACCCCTCGTCACACGCAGAGGCGACCGCCTAATGTATGTCAAATCCCAGCTTTGCCTTCAGTGTGAATTTTTAAACACCTGCAGAAAAAGTGTCACACGCATCAGAGTCTGTCCTTATTGTAGCTGCTTCTGCATATACTTGCAATGTATTCGCTACAGAAGGAGGGCAGGAACTGGGGGTCCAAGAAAGACAGGCTGAGCTATTCCAAACTCTTCTCTTGGAACTAGCCTTTAAGCCTCCCTTTCCCCTGTAGGCATCTCCCTGAAATAAGAGCATTCAGCAGGGAGGGGTCATCTGGCCTCATTAAATCCTCCCCCTAAGGGGGGGGATCTACAAGCCCCAAATAGGCCCCCTGAGAGAAGGAGGATAGCTCTCAGAGCATCTTAAGACGGGGAGGAACTTTCTCCCCAGCAGTGGGCGCTGTGGAGGACAACCAACTCCATCTATAGAGCAGCCCCTTCCAAGGTTGTGGCTTTCAAATGGTTTCAAGCACACTGGCACTACTGGTTGAGGACCACACGGGTCGGATCGCTGCTGAGAACCTTCATCGAGTGTGTCTGTCGACCCCCCACCCCACCGCAAACGAAGGAGACTTGTGGAGAACACGCACATGCACACACAGTCCCCCCCATCTCTCCCCTCCTCCCCAGACCTGCTGCCTAGAACACAATTTGCACACAGGGGGACCACAAAAGAAAAAAAAAATCAAGAGAATTCTTTCATCCCAACACGTACAGAGAGTTCATATGACACGAAGAGAGCTCTCCACACTCAAGCCCCTGCCGCTTGATTCATGCGCGCGCATCCCCCACACCAACCCTCCCTCCTGGAGAAGGTATCTTATCCCCCATACAATCATGTCCCACCCTATTTGTAGAAACAGCTTCAGAAATGAACAGGCAGGGAACAGGGTCCCCAAGTCCCTGCGCACCAGGCAAGATGGCACAAGGGTCCTCCTCCGCTACATGTACCCATAACTGACTTCAAAGGTGCAAATCAATCACACACAAGACACACACATGTCTCGATACCATAGTACAGAGCATTTTGCACACTCTCTCGATCACAGGATCATGCTTTTGCCACAGATCATGTACAAGGTTCTCTCCCTCTCCCCTCTGCTGTACACATGTGCAGACCAAGCCATTTTGAGAGCACATCTCATGCCCCAGCTCTTCCTTTCCCAACTCTTGTTCAGAACCCGGCAGACAACAAACACAGTCCTCCTGATACACCAGATTCTCCTGCCCCCAAGCCTTCTTAAATTTTTTTTGCCTAGCAAGCAATCGACTGAGTCCCGAGGACATGCAAAGTGCAGTAAAAGGTGGGGGGAAGCCGATGTGCAAAGCATTTTTCTGCTGAGTGGCAAAGAGCTCTAGAGGCAGATCAATGGCTGGAGGGGAGCATCAAACAGAGTGCACTGCTTAGGGGCGAGATGCACTGAGAGAGGGGAGATGCCCCGATCTGCTGGCTGCTTCAGATTTGATTTGCCCAGGCGGAGAGAGCAGGCAGGCCACAGAGTCCCTGGCAGCTATGTGCATGTCATGCGCACGGATGGAATCGGAGGAGCATGTCGCGCTTCACGACTGGGAAAAGGAGACTCAAAATCACAGGGGAGGGGGGAAAAAAGTCACGTTCTCCCAAAGAAGTGTGCATTTGTGCGTGTCTCTCATGCGCACATGTGCACTGTCTGGTCTATGCACGACTTCTGTGGAGGAGAAGGCGCATCTGTCTTCTCTGCACGAATATAAAATCCAGCCCCGATGGTGGGGCAACAGCCTCCAGCATTGTGACAAGTGCGCAAAAAGAAGAGGGCTTGTGCACCACTGGGTGCGGAATAAAGTGCGGCTGTGCAATCTGTGTGTGGTTGGATGGGGAAGGGTGCGCATGTGGGGGCGATCCAAGCGTGAGAGAAATGTCTGTGGGTAGGCGGGGGGGTGGCAGACGGAGATGCTTGCCTGCAGTAAATGAGAAGGGGAGCAAAGGAAATCAGATACACACTTTCCTGGGAGTAAGTCCCATTGCACGCTGTGGGACTGTCTTCTGAACACACCTAGGCGTGCGCTGTTTGTGGGCTTAAGATTTAGCAAGAGAAGAGGAGACAGTGTGTGGGGGGGGGAAGAGGGGGAGACACTGTTATAAAGGAACTGTTTTAAAACCTTCACTATTCTTGCATGGCTCTGAAGGCCAGAGCATGTCTGCAGCTGGGGAGCGGCCACAGGGAAAGTCATGACAGTGAGGAATGGGCTGGTGCGTCCGTTTTTGAGCCAGAGGAAGAGAAAAAGGAGGGTGTGCGAGTACACACATGGGTGCACATGACAGCAGGAGACCCACTTGCATGCATGTCAGAGAAAGAGATTGCGCCTTGGACGGGATTCGGGGAGGCCACTGAGCATGCAGCATGAGGGAGAAATCTGTGGCGAAGGGGAGGAACGCAGGACAACACAGGCAGACACCAGAGGGAAAACATGGGGGTGAGCATGAAAGCATTGATAATGCATTAACACGCACATTGGCACATGTGTGTACATGAGAGAGGGGGGGGAAACAAAGTTGTGAGGGAAAGAAAGGCAGGCATGCTGTGATGCGCCTGTGTGTGTGTGCGCCGATCTAGGAAGGAAAATTCCCAGCAGCTTGTCTTGACCTGCTCTCATTTCGCCACACTCCTGAAATCTCTCTCCCTTTGCTCAGGCAACTCACACTTCCCTGGGACTTGTCCCCAAAGCAGCTGAAGTCCCATTAAGGAAGAGTTGACCCCCCCACCCCAGAACTCTGGATGTGACATGGAAACTGGGACACTCAGACTTCTCTTACCTCCGGCTGCCAATTGGGGAGGGGGCAAATCTATATGTTAAGGTGGCACTGGGTGGTGTGTGGCCACAGCCCCTACCTTATGGCTTGGGTGCCTGCAGAAAGATAGATACCCAGACCCCCTGCCCCCCAACTCTCTCTCTCTCTCTCTCTCTCTCTCTCTCTCTCTCTCTCTCTCTCTCTCTCATTTGCTCCCCCAACACAGATCACCATGCCCATCTCTTAACCCCTGAACCTGCTTCCGCACACAGATGTTTGCTGGACCTTCTGGGATAAGACAGGATGGCACAGTGTGGCCATACACACACACACACACACACCCTCCCCACACACCCCCACCCAAAATAATTCCTTAGGGGCCACAAAAGCTCAACTTCAACTTCATCACCCGTGAAACCTCCATTCCCTGTGGATTAGATCAGACTGATCAATCCAATCTCTTGATCGATCAATCCATAGACAGATATCCCCCCTTCTCCTGGGCGCAATTGCCCCCCATTGTCTGTGCCCCCTCCCCCCAGCAGAGAGAAGG
The DNA here is from genome assembly GCF_035046505.1 of Tiliqua scincoides. NCBI lineage: Eukaryota > Metazoa > Chordata > Lepidosauria > Squamata > Scincidae > Tiliqua > Tiliqua scincoides. The sequence goes on along the minus strand of NW_027101369.1, from coordinate 2,443 downwards.
AAATGGGCACTCAGCCTGGGATTTAAACTGACAACAGTGTGTGCCTGGCACTTTGCAAAGCAAACAGGACAGTGCATTAAAGAAGGAGGGCATTATCTCCTTGGGGACTCCCTCCTCCCCACCCCAGACTCTATTAGACTTGATCAATATATTCTGGCATGGACATCAACCCCCAAGGCTGGGGGTGGTAGTGGAGGAGGAGAGGGTCCTCTGCAGCCCTCTCCCCTCTGCAGTTTGGGAGCCTGGGCTACCTCCAGCAAGGTATGTGATCCTACTGCATGAGACCTCTTGGCTCCCCCCCAATAAAAAAAATTCACACACACCTCTTCACCACACACACACACACACACACACACACACACACACACACACACACAGGCCAGCCCCCCCCCCTTTTCCCACAAGCTTCTCTCAAGCAGAACTGCACAAGGATGAAAACACAACCCCAAAAATTCAACCTTCCAGACCTAATTAAATGCAGCAGGCAAAACTGGTACTTGGAGAATTAATATATTGGCTACTCATTCCCCCCCCCCACACACACACACAAAGCATGCCAGTTTGTGTGTGACTGTACATCAGAGACACACATCTGACGCCTGTATCGAAACCAGACACACAATCTAGTCACACACACACCTGGTGCCTATATTGCAATCACACACACTCACACATTTGATGCCTATGTTGCAGTCACACACACACACTAGTCTCTTTCTCACACACAGCTGGTGCCTGTGTTGCAGACACACACACACATCTGATGCATGTGTTGCAGACACACAGTCACACACACATTTGGTGCCTATATTGCAATCACACACACTCACACATTTGATGCCTGTGTTGCAGTCACACAAACACACTAGTCTCTCTCTTTTTCACACACAGCTGGTGCCTGTGTTGCAGACACACACACACACATCTGATGCATGTGTTGCAGACACACAATCTAGTCACACACACACATCTGGTGCCTGTGTTGCAATCACACACACACACTTGATGCCTGTGTTGCAATCACACAATCTAGTCACACACACACCTGGTGCCTATGTTGCAATCACACACACTCACACATCTGATGCCTGTGTTGCAATCTCTCTCTCTCTCACACACACACACAAACTAGTCTCTCTCTGACACACAAAACCGGTGCCTGTGTTGCAATAACACAACACACACAATGCCTGTGTTGCAATCAGACTCACAATCCCCCCACACACACCTGGTGCCTATGTTGCAATCACACACACTCACACATCTGATGCCTGTGTTGCAATCTCTCTCTCTCACACGCACACGCACAAACTAGTCTCTCTCTGACACACAAAACTGGTGCCTGGGTTGCAATAACACAACACACACACAATGCCTGGGTTGCAATCAGACACACAATCTAGTCACATGTACCTGCGTGGCAACAACACACACACACACACATCTGATGCCTGTGTTGCCATCAGACACACACAGTCCAGTCTCTCACACACAGAGGCACCAGCGATTTAACCCTTCGCTGCCCAAGGGGCGGCAAGAGCAACGTGGAACCCCCTGAGATTCCAGCTGGGAAGGACGAGCTGCCGGCTTGGGTGGGGGGCTCAGGGATGAGTAGTGGGCATCGGGGGGGGCATATCTGGGGCTGTGTGCCTGTGGGGGGGGCAGATCTATGCATGTGAAAGCACCAGCAGCCAGAGACCCCCCTCCCCAGCAGCCAGAGACCCTCCCAGCAGCCAGAGACCCCCTCCCCACTTACCGGCTGTTACTGCTCGTCCTTGGCGGGGGGGCTCCTCACTCGGCGCGGGAGGCACTTGGGCGAGACCCCCTGGCTCCCGAGAGCATCGCGGGCGCGTAGCTGCTGCTGCTGCGGGCGGAGGAAGAGGAGGAGGAGGAAGGAGACGCAGGCTGGGGGTCCGGCAGTCCTTTTCATGCTCAGGCAGCCAAGCCCCCTCTCCTGGCATCCACGGGGGGGGCAAGCAAGTGGGGAGGAAAAAAGACCCCCCCCCCAGAAAAAAAACCAACCCAAAAAAGAAAAATGGCACAAAAAAATGGTACAATCCTGAGCGGTGTGGAGTCCTGGGGTCTTCCCCCCCCCTGGTCCTTGCCCCCCCCTTCTGGCTCTCCCTGCCTGCCTCTGACGGATCACTTTGCGGCCATCCGGGCGAAAGGACCAGAGAAGGCAGGAGGAAGGCTCCGGGAGGTGGGGGGGGGGCGTGCAGAGAGAGAGAGAGAGAGAGAAGCAGGCGAGGCAGCAGGCTGGAGGAGAGAGTCGCCAGAGGGAGGGGCTTGGCCGGCAGGGGAGGGGCTAGGGGAGGCAGGCTGCTGCAAGGGGGTCTCTCCTTCGCGGGAGGGGAAGGGGCTGGGAGAACTGGGTGGGAGGGGCTGAGCCAGCAAGAGGGGGAGGCTCCTGCTGGTGGAGGAGTCCCAGGAAAGGGGTGGCTGA
>NW_027101368.1:0-82500 GCF_035046505.1 Tiliqua scincoides | reverse complement strand
AGAAGGGTGGCGGCTGCAGCAACAGCAGCAGCAGCAGCAGCATAGTGTCGATGAGGGCTTCAGGAGGCCAGTGGGGGCAGTTGGCACCAGTGGTTGGAGTCTGCGTGGCGGTCACTCGGTGGAGCGGCACCGGCGTGACCGGCGTGACTGGGACTGGGAGGTGTCTTCCTTCGCCTCCGATAGTAGTCTCTTAAGTGAGAGAGGCAGTTCGGAGATGGAGACGGAGAGGGAGATGCGGGAGGACAGGCAACGGAGGTGGGAGGAGGAAGAACGGGAGCATATGGAGGAAGCACTGGGCATCGCGGGGGTGGAGGCCACAGAGGAGAGCTGGGTGTGGGACGAGCGTCCTTGTCGGACGTTGGAGGAGTGGGCGGAGGATGTGGCGTCGTTTCCCTTTAGTGAAGATGACCTCCTCATTCTCTGGGTGGACTTGGTCCACTGCATTCGGGTGCCGGGTGATCGGGTCAAGCTGCGCAGCCTGGACAAGTTGGGGCAACAGGGGGTTCAGCGGGTCTTGGAGGCGGGGCTGGAGGCCATGGTGGCGGTGCTCAGGGAGCGGTGGTACAATCCCTTGGACCTGGCCTTTCAGGGCAAGGTGGACTTCCTCAGGGCGGCCCGGCGGATGGTGCATTTTCGGCGCTTTAAGCGGCCGCGCACGAAGCCCTTGGCCGCCTTGCAGGAAGAGGGGATGGCCCGGCGGCTGCGTGAGGTGGCTGATTATTGGGAAATGAGAGCAGCGCAGCTGGGGGATAGTGAGGGCACACGGGCGGAGCTCTGGACGTGCTTCCGCTATGAGGACGCTGCATCGCCGCTGACGGCCGCGGCCTTTGCGAGAGGCTTGCGGCTGTTGGTGGGCGGCCTGGAGGAGCGCCGCCGACTTCGACGGCGGTGGCGGGCGATGGATGAGAGCTCGGACTCGCAGCGGGACCGGAGTGTCGGACGGGAGGCGTCGGAGGAGAGCGAGCGACGGGGTCCTTCCGGATCGCCGCGGCGGCCGGCACGGGGAACGGCGCGGATGGCGGCGACGGGCGCGGGATCGAGGTCGGGAGACGAGCCGGGACGACGCCAGGAGCTGCCGGCGGAGCGAGGTCGGGAGCGGAGGAGGAGGACGCCTGTGCCGGAGACGGCAGTGGAGTCGCCCAGGGCGATGCCGGCGATCGTGCAGCCGGTCGTGCCGGACGCTGACGACGCGGCGACGGGGCCGAGCTCGTCCCAGGACTCTGGGCAGAGTCAAACACGGACAGATGGAGGGGTGCGGACTTTGGCCCCCCTCCGGGACAAAGCTGGGGACGTTGCTGAACTGGCGGCGGGTGGCGGAGACGCTGCTGCTGCTGCTGCTGCTGCTGCTGCTGACGCCCCTCCTGTGGGTGCTGCTGAACTTGAAAGGACTCAGACTCCTGCTGCTGTGAACATTGGGACTGGGGAACGGGCAGAGGAGGCTGTGGACACGAGTGGGCCAGTGAGCGTGCCAGTGGTCGGGCCCCGGGCCACGGAAGGTCCTGGGCCGAGTGCTCCCCGCGCCCCTCCTCAGCCGGAGGGTGGGCGTCTGCGGGCTCCTGCTCCGCCCCGGTCGGAGTCTCTGCCTCGACGGCCGACGCAGCCGATCGGCGGGGAGCGGGTACGGGTGCCGGAGAGTGGCAGAGGCAGGGAGCAAGCCCCGCGGAGCTACGCTTCGGCCCTCGGTGGTGGCGGAGGACCGCGGCCGTCGGGGCGCGCGGCCGGAGGGGCCGCAGGGAGGGAGGAGGCCTGGCAGGAGCAGTTGTGGGAGGACGAGGAATTCCTGCAGCGCTTCTTTGAAGAGCTGCCCCAGGAGCGTGACCCCCGTCAGCGCTTCGTCATCCGCCTGCGCCACAGGCAGGGGGACCGGGCGCAGGGCTTTACGCGGGAATGGGTGGAGCGGGACTTCCTGGAGGGCTACCTCAAGTTTCCACCGCACGGCGTCCTCGCTGTGATCTCGCCCCCGGGGATCCCGGAGATTGACGTCTGCCTGACGGACGACGCCACCTACCGCTACTTCTGGGCCCGGGTTCGGGAGGCGTTCCAGAGGGACCCCGACTTCGCCCGGGACGTGCTGCTGATGCCGCTGTTCCGTGGGGAGGCCAAGGTCCTCACGGTCTTCTTCCGGACCACGGTGGTTCCGCAGGCGGACGTGGGGATCTGGCTCGCGCAGCGCTGCACGGTCTTGCGTCCCCCGGAGCGGCGCCTCGATGCCCGTGGGTACTGGACGGGCGAGTTCCGGGCAGTGGTGGCGCTGCGCCGCGACGCAGGTACGGGGCGGCTACGTCACCTCCCCAAGTACTTTTTTATGGGGGCGGACCGGGGGGTCACGCGCTACAGCGGCCAGCCGCCGGCCTGTTTTCTCTGTGGCGCCTTCGACCACATCCGGCGCCACTGCACCTCGGAACTCTGTTCCAAGTGCGGCGTGCGCGGCCACCGCACCGACGCGTGCGATCGGCCGGTGACGTGCAGCCTCTGCGGGGTTCGCGGGCACGCGTACCGCACGTGTCCCGAATCCGCCCTCAACATCTGGCACCCGGAGGCTTTCGAGCGCGAGCGGAGGAAGGCGGAGGCGGAGGCTCGGCAGCGGGGGCAGCGAGCGGCAGGGACAGCGAGCGGGTGGGAGAGGTCATCCTCCCCGGCTGACGCTCGGGGTCGGGCCGCGGAAGAGGCGTCTGCCGCTTCGCGCCCGGGGACCAGCAGCGGAGGAGGCGGTGGCTGTGAGGAGGCGTGGCAGGTGGTGGGCAGCGGCCGGAAGGGTCGCTCGGGTCCCTGTGCCGGAGGAGGAGGAGGAGCGGGTCCGAGCGTGTCGGCGGCGGTGCCGTCCGGCTCCCGCTATGCCGTGCTCCAGGAGACGGAGGGCGAGGGATCCGCAGAGGAGGAGGGGTCCTCCTCATCCTCGGACGAGGGGAGCGAGGGGCAGAGCGGCAGTGCACGAGGTGCGGAGGACAAGCTGTCGCCACGACCGCAGCCGCAACGACGGGCGCGAAAACGGCAGGCGGGCAAGCACCGGGGAGGCCCGGCGTCTCCCGACTCTCCGGACGCGCCTCCGAGTCCGCCGGGTGGCTCTGGCGGGAAGGGGAGTCCCAAGGGGAAGCGGCAGCGCAAGCGGCGCAAGGGGCCGCTGGAGGTCCACAGCGCCCAGCTGCACACGGAGGAGCCGAGGGTGTTGACAGCACATCCGGAGGTAGGGGGTAGACGGGTGGAGGAGGCGGATCCCGCTGCGGAGGTGGAGATGCAGTCGGAGGAGCGGGGGAGCGGCTGTATCCCGCCCGGTCCGGAGGCGGCGAGGGAGGAGGCCGTCAGGGCGCCGGAGCCGGAGGCTCGCGAGCCGCTCCGGTTGTGGATGGCCCCGTCCCCGGAGGGGGCAGCTGCGGAGGGGGATGGGATGGCCACGCCGCAGGCGGGCGACCCGCTGCCTTCACTGCCCCTCGGTGGCGAGGGCCTTCGTAGGGCTACACCTCTGATCTCGGAGGGGGTAGAGAAGATGGAGGCCGCAGGCCATGGGTCCGCATGTCGGGGTCCTCGGACTCCTGACCCCCCTGACGGAGTCGGGGACAAGGAGGTGGCGGTGCCCCGGTAGCAAGGGCGGCCTGTGGGTACGGGGGTTTTCTGGTCCATCTCAAGTGTTTTTCTCTCTCCATCTGCCCTGTTGTAAATAGTTGTACATAGTTTTAAATAGTTGAACCTTTTTGATTCTGTTTTCTGTTGCTGTAACTCTTTGTGTACCTGTTTTGTATTAGTTATGTATTTGTTTTGCACTGCTTTGTTTCCCAGGTCTGTCCTGGGTTCTGTACAGAGGGATGTACTTCTCCGAGGGGGGGGTTGTTTATTTGCTTCTGTGTTTTTATGCGTTGTATGCCCTTGCTTTGTACCTTGTCCTCCCTGTTGGCTGTGCTTGTGTTCCTGCCAAATGTTTTTACGTGCTGTAGGACGGTGGCTTTGTCCAATAAAAATCATTTATTCCTAAAAAAAAAAAAAAAAAAAAAAAAAAATCATTTATTCCTAACCCTAACCCTAACCCTAACCCTAACCCTAACCCTAACCCTAACCCTAACCCTAACCCTAACCCTAACCCTAACCCTAACCCTAACCCTAACCCTAACCCTAACCCTAACCCTAACCCTAACCCTAACCCTAACCCTAACCCTAACCCTAACCCTAACCCTAACCCTAACCCTAACCCTAACCCTAACCCTAACCCTAACCCTAACCCTAACCCTAACCCTAACCCTAACCCTAACCCTAACCCTAACCCTAACCCTAACCCTAACCCAGGAGCTGGAGACGCTCCTCCACGCGCGGAAGGCACTGCAAGAGGAACGACGGACGGACCCGATCGGCTGGTGGGAGCGCCTCAAGCCAGACATCGGCCGGCGCTGCCGGGCGCTGACGGGACGCACCTACCGCCGGGACTTGGCGAAGTACCAGCGAGCCGTGGCGGGCTTCCTGCAAGCGCACGTCAGCGCGAACGAGGGGCGCGCCCACGACCCAGAGCGGCTGCGGAGGGACGAGCGAGTCATCAAAGAGTACCTGCAGGAGAAACGGGAGCGGCGGCAGCGGCGGGAAGGCGCCCGGAGCACGGGGCCGCCGCTGGAGGCGGCGGACTGGCAGAAGGCCAAGCTGGGCCGGAGGCCGCCGCGGAGCCTGGACGGCCTGCGCCCGGACCCGCAGCGGGACCCGGACCGCAGCGTGGGCGGCATGCTGCGCATCATCCGCGACCACTTCCAGGCGCTGTTCGACGGCCGGCGGATCGAGGAGGCGACCGTGCGGGACTACGTGGGTGGTCTCCGGAGGACAGAGCTGCCGGAGGAGGAGGAGCAGGAGCTGCTGGCGCCCATCTCCGCGGAGGAGGTCGGGAGGGCCATCACCCAGGGCCGGGCGGAGTCAGCGCCGGGGCCGGACGGGCTGGGCTACGCCTTCTACCAGCGCTTCAAAGACCTGCTGGCGGAGCCGCTCGCGGAGGCCTTCAACGCGGCGCTGGAGGGGCGCGGCCGCTTCAGCAGAACCTTCTTCGGCGGCCTGCTGCACCTCATCTACAAGGACGTGGGGGACCCGTGCCTCCTCTCCAACTGGCGTCCTATAAACATCAGTAACGTGGACTACCGCATCTGGGCACGGGTCCTCAACAACCGCCTGGCAGCGCAGGCGCACCGCTGGGTGGTGGAAGGCCAGACCTCGGCGGTCCCGGGGCGCCGGATGCGGGACTCCCTGCTGATCCTGAGGCAGCTGTTCACCAGGGCGCGGCGAGGCGAGTGGGGCGGCTGGCTGGTGGCCCTGGACCAGTCGAAGGCCTTCGACCGCGTGCACCGGCCCTACCTGTGGGAGGCGATGCGCCGCAAAGGCGTCCCGGACCGGTTCGTCGGCTGGCTCCAGCTGCTGTATCAAGAGGCGCACGTCGTACCCCGCGTGAACGGCTACGAGGGGGCAGAGATCCGGCAGACGCAGGGCCTGCGGCAGGGATGCCCGCTCAGCCCGCTCCTCTACGTCCTTGCCCTAGACCCGTTCCTGGAGCACGTCCAGCAAGACCGCAGCCTGACGGGGGCGTCGTTCGGAGGAGGAGAGCAGCAGTACAAAGTGTCCTTCATCGCCCACGCGGACGACGCCACCTTCTTCGCGAGGGACGCGGGCGAGCTCGAGATCCTGCGGAGACACGTGGCCCGCTACGCCGGCGCCTCAGGAGCGGCCGTCAACGAAAAGAAGTCCCGGGCGTACCGACTCCTCCGAGGCAGAGGCCACAAGACCATGCGGGTGACGTCGCTCGAGAGGGCGGGAAGCGGGCCCCAGCAGCAGCAGCAGCAACAGAGAGACGAGGAGGAGGAGGCGGCCGAGCACGTGCGGGTCCTGGGCATCTGGTTCGGCCCGGGCGACGGGGCGTGGGAGAAGAACTGGCAGCTGTGGGAGGAGAAGACGCGCTTCCAAGTGGGCCGGTGGCGAGGGTGGCGCCTGTCCGTCTACCAACGGGCGCAGTACGTCAACGTGTACTGCGTCCCGGGGGCGGTCTTTGTCGCCGGCGTCTACCCGCCCCCGCAGGCCGTCATGCGGAGAGCAACGGAGGAGACGATGCGCTTCGTCCTGGGCACGCCCTTCTTCCCGCTGGCCCGCGCCGAACTCTACCGGCCGACGACGGAGGGCGGCCTGGGGCTGAAGGCGCTGCTCCCGTGGCTGACAGCCACCTACGTGGCGGCCAACTTCGGGAGGTGGTGGTTCGAGAAGGAGGAGGCGGCGACAGCAGCAGCAGCCACCCCGACCGCGGCGGCAACGACGACCAGACGCCAGCAGGCCGTGTGGCGGGACTTTGGGGCCGTGTGGAGCAAGACCGCCTGGGGACGCCGATGGTGGGGGGCGGCGGAGGAGGAGCCGGAGGGACAGCAGCAGCCGCCGCCGCCGAGCCGCCTCACGGCCGCCCTCCTCTCCGCTCTGCCGGAAGACCTGATCGAGGCCGCGAAAGTCATCCACGCGTGCCGGATCCCGGCGGCAGAGTGCCGAAGGAGCGGAGAGGGAGAGCAGCGGCAGCAACTGCGACAGCAGTATGTGGACACGCAGCAAAGGCGGGAGCGGGAGCTGCGGCAGCGCCTCTACGACGCGGCCATCGGCGAGGAGCTCCGGCAGGCGTGGCGCCAGCGGCTGCTGAGGGGCAGCGTCATCTCGAGCTACCGCCTCGACCGGGAGGCGGAGAAGCAGGCGTTCGGCGGCGGGCGCGACGCCGAGATCCCCTTCAGCCTGCGGGAGCTCCGCTGGCGGGCCTACCACCAAGTCCTCCTGGTGGGCGGCACGCAGCCCTGGCTCCCTGGGGAGCGGCAGACGTGTCCCAGCTGCCGGGCAGTGCGGGAGACCGTGCAGCACTACGTCGCCGACTGCCCGACGGCGCAGCGGCTCTGGCGGACGGTGGCGGCCGTCCTCCGGTGGCCGGCCCTCCAGCAGCAGCACTGGGAGACCGTCGTCTCGGGGCTGGAGCCGAGACAGCAGCAGCAGCAGCAGCAACAGCAGACCAACGCGGCAGAGGCAGCGGAGACGGCAGCAGAGACGGCGGCGGAGACGGCGGCGGAGACGGCGGCAGTGACGGCGACCAGGACGGCGGCAGCGACGGCAGCGGGGCCGGCGGAACCAGCGTGCAGCGGACCGGCGGGCGTGCCCGTGCCGTGGGCCGTGGTGAGGCTCACCAACCTCTATGTGCTGCTCGCCCGGGGGCTGCACAGGGAGCGGGAGGCGCGGGACGCCCGGTGGCGAGCGCCCACCGCCCCGTGGGGGGACTTTGTCCTGCAGCGCCTCCGGAACTGTGCGTTGTGGGAAAAGGACAACAGGAGGGACGCGGAGCGGTGGAGGCGGCGCTGGCGGTGGCTGAGCCGCTTCCCGAACCCCATCACCTAAGGGGCTGTGTTGATGGGCCGCGAACTGTGCAAATAGTCCAGCGGCAGCAGCAGAGACTTGATCACGCCTGCATTGAACCTGAACAACGGAGGAAGACAAAGACCTGAAGGAGGGGTTCTGAAGTGTTTTTGTAGGGGGGAGGGCAAACAGGACTGGGGACACTTAGGTTTAACCTTTAAAGTAAAGTAAAGTTTTTTACAGTGTAAAGTGTACAGTTGAAAGTCAAGTTGACAGTTAAAAGTTAAAAGTAAAAAGGTAAAAGTTAAAAGTTTAAAGTTTAAAGTTTAAAGTTTAAAGTTTAAAAGTTTTTAGTTTAAAGTTTTACGTTGCATTTGTGGGGGGCCATGTGTATGTTCTGTGGGGGGGACTGGTTTGGTAGTTGCTGTATATATATAAGTTTCTGAATCTGTATCTTTGATGAGTTTTCGGCAATGTAACGCCGTGTATGTAATTTGATTTGTAGAAGGGTCTTTCAATAAACTGCCTAAACTGCCTAAACTGCCTAACCCTAACCCTAACCCTAACCCTAACCCTAACCCTAACCCTAACCCTAACCCTAACTTCCTGTGGGTGTGGCAGCATTTTTGGGAGCTCCTGTTTGGGCTGCAAAGAAAGTGAGTTTTTGAGGGGGTGGGAGGGGGAGAAAGTCGGGGGGTGACCCCTCCCCAGGTGGGGGAACCCCTGGGGGTTCTGGGGAAGTTAGTTTGGGGTGTGGGAGTGGAAAAGTGGAGGTGCAGGAGGTGGAGGAAAGTTTGCATTGTCCTCCAGCCTGGGGAGCTGAGATGCAGGAGCAGGGGGAAGGGCAGCAGGCTTTGGAAGAGCTGCAGCTGCAGGGCTTTCCTTTGCCTGACCTTGCTGGGGAAAGTGCCATAGAAAGGGAGCTTTTGCAGCTCCTGCAGCCCTCTGAGCAGGAGGCAGACTCCATGGAGGTGGGAGAGGTGTCTGGGGGTGCTGTGGCAGAGAGGGGGATGGGTGAGGAGAGGGCAGATAAGCTGTGTGGAGCAGTCCAGGAGGGTGCAGGCAGGGAAGGGGGAGGCAGTTTGGGATTGCCTCATTCCCCCCAGGTGTCTTATGTACCTCAGGTGGTCACTCACCCGGGAGAGACTTCTGTAGGGCAGCAGGGGGGTGGGCAGCAAGGGGCTGGGCAGCAGGGGTCTGGGCAGCAGGGGGCTGGGCCCCAGCCAGGAGGAGGGCGGCGGCTGCAGCAGCAGCAGCACCAACAGCAGCAGCATAGTGGCGATGAGGGCTTCAGGAGGCCAGTGGGGGCAGTTGGCACCAGTGGTTGGAGTCTGCGTGGCGGTCACTCGGTGGAGCGGCACCGGCGTGACCGGCGTGACTGGGACTGGGAGGTGTCTTCCTTCGCCTCCGATAGTAGTCTCTTAAGTGAGAGAGGCAGTTCGGAGATGGAGACGGAGAGGGAGATGCGGGAGGACAGGCAACGGAGGTGGGAGGAGGAAGAACGGGAGCATATGGAGGAAGCACTGGGCATCGCGGGGGTGGAGGCCACAGAGGAGAGCTGGGTGTGGGACGAGCGTCCTTGTCGGACGTTGGAGGAGTGGGCGGAGGATGTGGCGTCGTTTCCTTTCAGTGAAGATGACCTCCTCATTCTCTGGGTGGACTTGGTCCACTGCATTCGGGTGCCGGGTGATCGGGTCAAGCTGCGCAGCCTGGACAAGTTGGGGCAACAGGGGGTTCAGAGGGTCTTGGAGGCGGGGCTGGAGGCCATGGTGGCGGTGCTCAGGGAGCGGTGGTACAATCCCTTGGACCTGGCCTTTCAGGGCAAGGTGGACTTCCTCAGGGCGGCCCGGCGGATGGTGCATTTTCGGCGCTTTAAGCGGCCGCGCACAAAGCCCTTGGCCGCCTTGCAGGAAGAGGGGATGGCCCGGCGGCTGCGTGAGGTGGCTGATTATTGGGAAATGAGGGCAGCGCAGCTGGGGGATAGTGAGGGCACACGGGCGGAGCTCTGGACGTGCTTCCGCTATGAGGACGCTGCATCGCCGCTGACGGCCGCGGCCTTTGCGAGAGGCTTGCGGCTGTTGGTGGGCGGCCTGGAGGAGCGCCGCCGACTTCGACGGCGGTGGCGGGCGATGGATGAGAGCTCGGACTCGCAGCGGGACCGGAGTGTCGGACGGGAGGCGTCGGAGGAGAGCGAGCGACGGGGTCCTTCCGGATCGCCGAGGCGGCCGGCGCGGGGAACGGCGCGGATGGCGGCGACGGGAACGGGATCGAGGTCGGGAGACGAGCCGGGACGACGCCAGGAGCTGCCGGCGGAGCGAGGTCGGGAGCGGAGGAGGAGGACGCCTGTGCCGGAGACGGCGGTGGAGTCGCCCAGGGCGATGCCGGCGATCGTGCAGCCGGTCGTGCCGGACGCTGATGACGCGGCAACGGGGCCGAGCTCGTCCCAGGACTCTGGGCAGAGTCAAAAACGGACAGATGGAGGGGTGCGGACTTTGGCCCCCCTCCGGGACAATGCTGGGGACGTTGCTGAACTGGCGGCGGGTGGCGGAGACGCGGCTGCTGCTGCTGCTGCTGGCGCCGCCCCTTCTGTGGGAGCTGCTGCCTCTGACGGGCCACGGACTCCTGCTGCTGTGAACACTGGGACTGGGGAACGGGCAGCGGTGGTTGTGGACACGAGTGAGGACACGAGTGGGCCAGTGAGCGTGCCAGTGGTCGGGCCCCGGGCCACGGAAGGTCCTGGGCCGAGTGCTCCCCGCGCCCCTCCTCAGCCGGAGGGTGGGCGTCTGCGGGCTCCTGCTCCGCCCCGGTCGGAGTCTCCGCCTCGACGGCCGACGCCGCCGATCGGCGGGGAGCGGGTAAGGGTGCCGGAGAGTGGCAGAGGCAGGGAGCAAGCCCCGCGGAGCTACGCTTCGGCCCTCGGTGGTGGCGGAGGACCGCGGCCGTCGGGGCGCGCGGCCGGAGGGGCCGCAGGGAGGGAGGAGGCCTGGCAGGAGCAGTTGTGGGAGGACGAGGAATTTCTGCAGCGCTTCTTTGAAGAGCTGCCCCAGGAGCGTGACCCCCGTCAGCGCTTCGTCATCCGCCTGCGCCACAGGCAGGGGGACCGGGCGCAGGGCTTTACGCGGGAATGGGTGGAGCGGGACTTCCTGGAGGGCTACCTCAAGTTTCCACCGCACGGCGTCCTCGCTGTGATCTCGCCCCCGGGGATCCCGGAGATTGACGTCTGCCTGACGGACGACGCCACCTACCGCTACTTCTGGGCCCGGGTTCGGGAGGCGTTCCAGAGGGACCCCGACTTCGCCCGGGACGTGATGCTGATGCCGCTGTTCTGTGGGGAGGCCAAGGTCCTCACGGTCTTCTTCCGGACCACGGTGGTTCCGCAGGAGGACGTGGGGATCTGGCTCGCGCAGCGCTGCACGGTCTTGCGTCCCCCGGAGCGGCGCCTCGACGCCCGGGGGTACTGGACGGGGGAGTTCCGGGCGGTGGTGGCGCTGCGCCGCGACGCAGGTACGGGGCGGCTGCGCCACCTCCCAAAGTACTTTTTTATGGGGGCGGACCGGGGGGTCACGCGCTACAGCGGCCAGCCGCCGGCCTGTTTTCTCTGTGGCGCCTTCGACCACATCCGGCGCCACTGCACCTCGGAACTCTGTTCCAAGTGCGGCGTGCGCGGCCACCGCACCGACGCGTGCGATCGGCCGGTGACGTGCAGCCTCTGCGGGGTTCGCGGACACGCGTACCGCACGTGTCCCGCATCCGCCCTCAACATCTGGCACCCGGAGGCTTTCGAGCGGGAGCGGAGGAAGGCGGAGGCGGAGGCTCGGCAGCGGGGGCCGCGAGCGGCAGGGACAGCGAGCGGGTGGGAGAGGTCATCCTCCCCAGCTGACGCTCGGGGTCGGGCCGCGGAAGAGGCGCCTGCCGCTTCGCGCCCGGGGACCAGTAGCGGAGGAGGCGGTGGCTGTGAGGAGGCGTGGCAGGTGGTGGGCAGCGGCCGGAAGGGTCGCTCGGGTCCCTGTGCCGGAGGAGGAGGAGGAGCGGGTCCGAGCGTGTCGGCGGCGGTGCCGTCCGGCTCCCGCTATGCCGTGCTCCAGGAGACGGAGGGCGAGGGATCCGCAGAGGAGGAGGGGTCCTCCTCATCCTCGGATGAGGGGAGCGAGGGGCAGAGCGGCGGTGCACGGGGTGCGGAGGACAAGCTGTCGCCACGACCGCAGCCGCAACGGCGGGCGCGGAAACGGCAGGCGGGCAAGCACCGGGGAGGCCCGGCGTCTCCCGACTCTCCGGACGCGCCTCCGAGTCCGCCGGGTGGCTCCGGCGGGAAGGGGAGTCCCAAGGGGAAGCGGCAGCGCAAGCGGCGCAAGGGGCCGCTGGAGGTCCACAGCGCCCAGCTGCACACGGAGGAGCCGAGGGTGTTGACAGCACGGCCGGAGGTAGGGGGTAGACAGGTGGAGGAGGCGGATCCCGCTGCGGAGGTGGAGATGCAGTCGGAGGAGCAGGGGAGCGGCTGTATCCCACCTGGTCCTGAGGCAGCAAGGGAGGAGGCGGTCAGGGCGCCGGAGACGGAGGCTCGCGAGACGCTACGGCTGTGGATGGCCCCGTCCCCGGAGGGGGCGGCAGCGGAGGGGGATGGGATGGCCACGCCGCAAGCGGGCGACCCGCCGCCTTCACTGCCCCTCGGTGGCGAGGGCGTGCGTAGGGCTACACCTCTGGCATCGGAGGGGGTAGAGAAGATGGTGGCCACAGGCCATGGGTCCGCATGTCGGGGTCCTCGGATTCCTGACCCCCCTGCTGGAGTCGGGGACAAGGAGGTGGCGGTGCCCCGGTAGCAAGGGCGACCTGTGGGTGCGGGGGTTTTCTGGTCCATCTCATGTGTGTTCTCTCTCCGTATGCCCAGTTGTAAATAGTTGTACATAGTTGTGAATAGTTGGACATTTTGATTATGTTTTCTGTTGCTGTACCTCTTTGTGTACCTGTTTTGTATTAGTTATGTATTTGCTTTGAACTGCTTTTGTTTCCCAGGTCTGTCCTGGGTTCTGTACAGAGGGATGTACTTCTCCGAGGGGGGTTTGCTTCTTTGCTTCTGTGTTTTTATGCGTTGTATTCCATTGCTTTGTACCTTGTCCTCCCTGTTGACTGTGCTTGTGTTCCTGACAACTGTTTTACGTGCTGTAGGACGGTGGCTTTGTCCAATAAAAATCATTTATTCCTAAAAAAAAAAAATCATTTATTCCTAACCCTAACCCTAACCCTAACCCTAACCCTAACCCTAACCCTAACCCTAACCCTAACCCTAACCCTAACCCTAACCCTAACCCTAACCCTAACCCTAACCCTAACCCTAACCCTAACCCTAACCCTAACCCTAACCCTAACCCTAACCCTAACCCTAACCCTAACCCTAACCCTAACCCTAACCCTAACCCTAACCCTAACCCTAACCCTAACCCTAACCCTAACCCTAACCCTAAGGCTGGACGAGTCAGGACAACCAGCGGAACACCGCTTTCGGCTGTGTGCGGTCTACGGACCGCCGAGGATGGGAGCGAGACGGGCGTTGTGGGCTAGACTTCGGGACCACTCTACGACGACTCAAAGGTCGCTGGTGGTGGCCGGAGATTTTAACAACCGGGCACGGGAGCAGGACCGCCGGTCCTTGGGCCGGCAGCGCCCGTCAACGCCAGTGCCCCTGACGCCAGAGGAGCGTCAGCTACAGCGTTTGCTGGAGACAGACTTACAGCTGGAGGATAAAGCCCTTTGCGTCAATAACGTCTTGACGTTTTTTCCGACGTATTGCGAGCCGACTTTTCGTACGTCTCATCAGGAGGACGAAGGGGGCGTGCGGTTCACGTACTATCACTCCAGAGTCGTGAGCCGCTTGGATAGAGTATGGGCGTCGCAGGAATGGCGAGTGCATAAATGCCAGGTGGGTCTGACCACGTGGTCGGACCACGGGTTTTTGCTGTGTCAGCTGTATGCGGGCCGCCTGCCTTCCCGCGGACCCCCCCGGTGGAGGCTTTCTCCTCGATTGCTGCGGGGAGAACAGGAGGTCAGAGAGACGGTCGAGGCGACCGTGGCGGCTTCCGTGAACCGGTTTCAGAGTTGTCCGGAACCAAAACGGGCAAGGGTAACGGGATGGTGGGAGGATCTGAAACGTGAAGTGCGGAGGCAGTGTCAAGCTTTGGTCGCCAGGACGTACAGGAGGGACCTGGCAGCCTACCACCGTGCTCTTAACAGGTTTCTGGGCGCCCATCGGCGGATTAACACGGGCCGCCCGTGGGATCAGCGACAGTTGGAGGAGGATGGGGTGACGATTCAAGCGTTCCACCTGAAAAAGAGGGAGATGCGCAGGCAGCAGCGCTGCTTTCGGACTAGGGGGCCTCTGGTGCCCGAGGGGGAATGGGAGAAGAGCCGACGCCCAAAGATAGCACGGCAACAGTTGGAAAGCCTTCGGGTGGCGGAGGGTGGAGAACTGGTTTCCACGACAGAAGGGGTGTTGACGGTGTTGTCCTCGCACTATCGAGGCCTCTTTGGAGGGACTCCTCTAGACCCGAACACGATGCAGGAGTATGTGGGGGAGGCACTCCCGGAGGAGGCGGACTGCCTGACGGAGGAGGAGAGGGAGGATTTGCTCCGCCCTGTATCGGAGGAGGAAGTCAAGGCGGCTATCTCCAAAGGCAGGGAGCAGTCTGCGCCAGGCCCGGACGGGCTTGGGTACTCGTTTTATAAGACCTTCCAGGCTTACCTGCTTGCTCCGTTAGTCCTCCTCTTTAACCGCGTGCTCTCCAGGGAGGAGCGTGCCAGTCGGGAGTTTTACGGGGCGGCTCTCACCTTCATCTACAAGGGAGGAGATCCGACATTCGTAACCAACTGGAGACCTATCGCCGTGACGAATGCGGATTACAGGATCTTGGCCAGGGTCCTGAATGCGCGCTTGGCGAGAGTGGCGGATAAGTTGATCCACGGGTGCCAGACGAGTGCTGTGCCAGGAAGACGCATGGTGGACTCGTTGGTGGTCCTCCGAGAGGTGTTTGAGGAAGTCCGTTTGGGGAGGTGGGGCGGAGCCCTCCTGCAGCTAGACCAATCTAAGGCTTTCGACCGGGTCGATCGCACCTTCTTAGAGTGCGTCTTACGCTCGAAAGGGGTACCCGCCGGATTCGTGGACTTTCTACGGATCCTCTATGAACAGGCACACGTGACTCCGTGCGTGGACGGGCGGTTTGGAGGGGAGGTCGCTCTGCAGTCAGGCCTTCGGCAGGGATGCCCGTTGAGCGCTTTGCTTTACGTGGTGGCACTGGATCCGCTTTTGGTCAAGATTCAGAGGGACACGCGGTTGCGGGGGGTGCCTCTGTCGCTTCGGGAGTCGGTGGCGGCGGTGAAAACCATTGCGCACGCGGACGATGTGACCTTGCTGGTGAGATCGGAGGCGGAGTGGAGGTCCGCATGGGAGCACCTGGCGGCGTATTCCGCGGCCTCCGGAGCGGTGATTAATCCCGACAAGTCCCGTGCCTTTCTCTTGCGGCCTCGAGCGGCGGAGATCCGCGTGTGCCCGATGGCGGCGTTGTGGGCCGCGCGAGAGTGGGACTCGGAGGACTCCTCCAGTGTGGTGCACCACGTCTCTGTTTTAGGGGTGTCTTTTAGTCTACAAGACCGGGGATGGGAACGCAACTGGGTGGACTGGGAGGTGAAGGTCAAGGAGCGGTGCCAGTTGTGGCGGAATTGGCACCTCAACGTGTACCAACGGGCGCGTTATATCTCCACCTATTGCGTACCGATGGTCACGAGTTTGGCTGCGGTCTATCCACCGCCAAAGCCGCTGCTTGACCGGGTGACGGGTTTATGTTTTCAATTTTTGTGGGGGACTAAGTTTTTCCCGTTGGCGCGTACGGTCGCCTATCAGCGAGTGGCGGAGGGGGGCTTGGGAGCGTGGGCCTTGGGTCCCCTCTTCTTGGCCATTTTCTTGGCCACCAATTGCGGGGGTGTCGCGCGGTGGGGGGAGGAACGACAGCAATCTCAGCAGCAGCAGGCGGAGGAGGAGGAGGAGGCGGCTGTGGCCCAAAGGAGGAGGGACCGGCATGGGAGCATTGGACGAGCCGCGTGGGCGCGTCTCGACGAGTTTCTGCGCCACGTGCCGTGGGGCCGTCGCTGGTGGTGTGAAGAGAAGCTGGGGTTTCGCCTGACGCCCACCTTGAAGGTCGGGCTGCCGGACTTCTGGCTCGAGGTGGCAAGTCAAGTGCGTGAGTATGGGGTGGAGGCACGCTTGTGTAAGACCCAGGGTGTGGAGAGGAGCTCCTTGAAACGCACCATCTACGGGGCGATTCTCCAGGGACTCTTGGAACGAGCGTCGGCTCACCGCCGGCTGCGGAGAGCTCGTCTCTCTGCGTACCTCTGGCAGCCAGAAGTGGCCGCGGGCACCTTTGGAGACCGCTCGGTCCCCTACAGCTTGTGGGAGCTCAGGTGGCGGGCCTACCATCAGGTGGTGCTGGTGGGAGGGACCATGCCTTGGTTGGCGCCCGCACAACGTGTCTGTAGGAGGCCGGCGTGTTCCGCCCGGGGCACGGCCGAGGAGACTGTGCGGCATTTCGTGGCGGAATGCGCTCCGGCCCAACTGCTGTGGCGCACTGTGGCGGGGGCGTTGGGCTTGCCCGGCTTAGCGCGACAAGGGTGGGAGAGTGTGGTGTCTGGGCAGGAACCTGCGCAGAGGACGTGGGCGGTGGGGGTTCCGTGGTCAGTCATCCGCCTGATTAACCTCACCGTCCTCTCTGCACTGACCATCCAGCGTGGGAAGGAACTGCTGAGTCGCTCTCCTAGCGACGTGAATGCCTGGACTCGCTTTGTCCTTTCACGCGTGCGAGGCCTGGCCCACTTTGAACGGAGGGACCGACGGGTCAGTCCGGACCAGTGGCGGAGAAGATGGGCCTGGTGGGGCGAGGTCTTCCCACCCATCACCTGAACTGGACGAGCTGCTGCATTGCTTTGAGGGTGCTGCTCTGTATGTTTGTCTGTTGCATTTTGTAATTTGTCTTCTGTAACACATTTGATTTGTACCTTCTTGTCTCTTATTGCTGGTGTTCTGTAATTAGTGTTGTGTAATTTGTGCATGATCTGTTTTGTATTTTGTACCTCGTACTGTGTGCCTTGTCTGTAGTGCTTTGTATTTTATCTCCCGTATTTTATGGCTCTGGTATTTTATTCATGAATGGTACTTTGTATATATTGCTGTTGACGGTTTTATGGTTGTATTTTATGTCTTGTAGTACGGTCTTCTTTGCCAATAAAAATCTCATTTCCTAAAAAAAAAAAAAAATCTCATTTCCTAACCCTAACCCTAACCCTAACCCTAACCCTAACCCTAACCCTAACCCTAACCCTAAGGCGCGACAAGGGTGGGAGAGTGTGGTGTCTGGGCAGGAACCTGAGCAGAGGACATGGGCGGTGGGGGTTCCGTGGTCAGTCATCCGCCTGATTAACCTCACCGTCCTCTCTGCACTGACCATCCAGCGTGGGAAGGAACTGCTGAGTCGCTCTTCTAGTGACGTGAATGCCTGGACTCGCTTTGTCCTTTCACGCGTGCGAGGCCTGGCCCACTTTGAACGGAGGGACCGACGGGTCAGTCAGGAGCAGTGGCGGAGAAGATGGGCCTGGTGGGGCGAGGTCTTCCCACCCATCACCTGAACTGGACGAGCTGCTGCATTGCTTTGAGGGTGCTGCTCTGTATGTTTGTCTGTTGCATTTTGTCTTCTGTAACACAATTGATTTGTACCTTCTTGTCTCTTATTGCTAGTGTTCTGTAATTAGTGTTGTGTAATTTGTGCATGTTCTGTTTTGTGATTTGTACCTCGTACTGTGTGCCTTGTCTGTAGTGCTTTGTATTTTATCTCCCGTATTTTATGGCTCTGGTATTTTATTCATGTAGGGTTCTTTGTATATATTGCTGTTGACGGTTTTATGGTTGTATTTTATGTCTTGTAGGACGGTTTTCTTTGCCAATAAAAATCTCATTTCCTAAACAAAAAAAAAAATCTCATTTCCTAACCCTAACCCTAACCCTAACCCTAACCCTAACCCTAACCCTAACCCTAACCCTAACCCTAAGGCGCTCTTCCCACCCATCACCTGAACTGGACGAGCTGCTGCATTCCTTTGATGGTGCTGCTCTGTATGTTTGTCTGTTGCATTTTGTAATTTGTCTTCTGTAACACATTTGATTTGTACCTTCTTGTCTCTTATTGCTGGTGTTCTGTAATTAGTGTTGTGTAATTTGTGCATGTTCTGTTTTGTATTTTGTACCTCGTACTGTGTGCCTTGTCTGTAGTGCTTTGTATTTTATCTCCCGTATTTTATGGCTCTGGTATTTTATTCATGAATGGTACGTTGTATATATTGCTGTTGACGGTTTTATGGTTGTATTTTATGTCTTGTAGTACGGTCTTCTTTGCCAATCAAAATCTCATTTCCTAAAAAATCTCATTTCCTAACCCTAACCCTAAACCCTAACCCTAAACCCTAACCCTAACCCTAACCCTAAACCCTAACCCTAAACCCTAACCCTAACCCTAACCCTAACCCTAACCCTAACCCTTCCCGAACCTCATCACCTAAGGGACTGTGTCGATGGGCCGCGAACTGTGCAAATAGCCCAGCGGCAGCAGCAGAGACTTGATCAAGCCTGCATTGAACCTGAACAACGGAGGAAGACAAAGACCTGAAGGAGGGGTTCTGAAGTGTTTTGTAGGGGGGAGGGCAAACAGGACTGGGGACACTTAGGTTTAACCTTTAAAGTAAAGTAAAGTTTTTTACAGGGTAAAGTGTACAGTTGAAAGTCAAGTTGACAGTTAAAAGTTAAAAGTTAAAAGTTAAAAGTTAAAAGTTAAAAGTTAAAAGTTTAAAGTTTAAAGTTTAAAGTTTACAGTTTTACGTTGCATTTGTGGGGGGCCATGTGTATGTTCTGTGGGGGGGACTGGTTTGGTAGTTGCTGTATATATAAGTTTCTGAATCTGTATCTTTGATGAGTTTTCGGCAATGTAACGCCGTGTATGTAATTTGATTTGTAGAAGGGTCTTTCAATAAACTGCCTAAACTGCCTAAACTGCCTAACCCTAAACCCAAACCCTAAACCCAAACCCTAAACCCAAACCCTAACCCTAACCCTAACCCTAAACCCTAAACCCTAACCCTAAACCCTAACCCTAACCCTAAACCCTAACCTAAACCCTAACCCTAACCCTAACCCTAACCCTAACCCTAACCCTAACCCTAACCCCTAACCCCTAACCCCTAACCCTAACCCTAACCCCTAACCCTAACCCTAACCCTAACCCTAACCCTAACCCTAAGGGACCCCGACTTCGCCCGGGACGTGATGCTGATGCCGCTGTTCCGTGGGGAGGCCAAGGTCCTCACGGTCTTCTTCCGGACCACGGTGGTTCCGCAGGAGGACGTGGGGATCTGGCTCGCGCAGCGCTGCACGGTCTTGCGTCCCCCGGAGCGGCGCCTCGACGCCCGTGGGTACTGGACGGGCGAGTTCCGGGCAGTGGTGGCGCTGCGCCGCGACGCTGGTACGGGGCGGCTACGCCACCTCCCCAAGTACTTTTTTATGGGGGCGGACCGGGGGGTCACACGCTACAGCGGCCAGCCGCCGGCCTGTTTTCTCTGTGGCGCCTTCGACCACATCCGGCGCCACTGCACCTCGGAACTCTGTTCCAAGTGCGGCGTGCGCGGCCACCGCACCGACGCGTGCGATCGGCCGGTGACGTGCAGCCTCTGCGGGGTTCGCGGACACGCGTACCGCACGTGTCCCGAATCCGCCCTCAACATCTGGCACCCGGAGGCTTTCGAGCGGGAGCGGAGGAAGGCGGAGGCGGAGGCTCGGCAGTGGGGGCCGCGAGCGGCAGGGACAGCGAGCGGGTGGGAGAGATCATCCTCCCCGGCTGACGCTCGGGGTCGGGCCGCGGAAGAGGCGCCTGCCGCTTCGCGCCCGGGGACCAGTAGCAGAGGTGGAGGTGGCTGTGAGGAGGCGTGGCAGGTGGTGGGCAGCGGCCGGAAGGGTCGCTCGGGTCCCTGTGCCGGAGGAGGAGGAGGAGCGGGTCCGAGCGGGTCGGCGGCGGTGCCGTCCGGCTCCCGCTATGCCGTGCTCCAGGAGATGGAGGGAGAGGGATCCGCAGAGGAGGAGGGGTCCTCCTCTTCCTCGGACGAGGGGAGCGAGGGGCAGAGCGGCGGTGCCGGGGGTGCGGAGGACAAGCTGTCGCCACGACCGCAGCCGCAACGCAGGGCGCGGAAACGGCAGGCGGGCAAGCACCGGGGAGGCCCGGCGTCTCCCGACTCTCCGGACGCGCCTCCGAGTCCGACGGGTGGCTCCGGCGGGAAGGGGAGTCCCAAGGGGAAGCGGCAGCGCAAGCGGCGCAAGGGGCCGCTGGAGGTCCACAGCGCCCAGCTGCACACGGAGGAGCCGAGGGTGTTGACGGCACGGCCGGAGGACGGGGGTAGACGGGTGGAGGAGGCAGATCCCGCTGCGGAGGTGGAGCTGCGGTCGGAGGAGCAGGGGAGCGGCAGTTTCCCGCCCGGTCCGGAGGTGGCAAGGGAGGAGGCGGTCAGGGCGCCGGAGACGGAGGCTCGCGAGCCGCTCCGGTTGTGGATGGCCCCGTCCCCGGAGGGAGCAGCAGCGGAGGGGGATGGGATGGCCACGCCGCAGGCGGGCGACCCGCCGCCTTCGCTGCCCCTCGGTGGCGAGGGCATGTGTAGGGCTACACCTCTGGCATCGGAGGGGG
Source organism: Tiliqua scincoides (assembly GCF_035046505.1). Lineage (NCBI taxonomy): Eukaryota > Metazoa > Chordata > Lepidosauria > Squamata > Scincidae > Tiliqua > Tiliqua scincoides. Next base: position 62,419 of record NW_027101368.1, on the reverse strand, counting down.
TAGAGAAGATGGTGGCCACAGGCCATGGGTCCGCATGTCAGGGTCCTCGGATTCCTGACCCCCCTGCTGGAGTCGGGGACAAGGAGGTGGCGGAGCCCCGGTAGCAAGGGCGGCCTGTGTGTACGGGGGTTTTTCTTATCCATCTCGCATGTTTTCTCTCTCCGTATGCCCTGTTGTAAATAGTTGTACATTGTTGTAAATAGTTGAACATTTTTGCTTCTGTTTTCTGTTGCTGTACCTCTTTGTGTACCTGTTTTGTATTAGTTATGTATTTGCTTTGAACTGCTTTTGTTTCCCAGGTCTGTCCTGGGTTCTGTACAGAGGGATGTACTTCTCCGAGGGGGGTTTGCTTCTTTGCTTCTGTGTTTTTATGCGTTGTATTCCATTGCTTTGTACCTTGTCCTCCCTGTTGACTGTGCTTGTGTTCCTGACAACTGTTTTTACGTGCTGTAGGACGGTGGCTTTGTCCAATAAAAATCATTTATTCCTAAAAATCATTTATTCCTAACCCTAACCCTAACCCTAACCCTAACCCTAACCCTAACCCTAACCCTAACCCTAACCCTAACCCTAACCCTAACCCTAACCCTAACCTTTCAATGTGAAGGGAAAGGCTGTCTGTTTGGAGTGCTCCTGTGTTTTTTTCAAAAACACGACCACCAAACAGCGAGAAGTGGATCATGCCGCACCCCATCATAAAGGGGAAGGCGGAGAGAGCGTTTTGATACCAGAACCAGTCAGAATGGACAACTCCTGCCAGAGCAATCTGCAAGAGAAGAATTTGTATCCAAAAGGCCTCAGTGAAACCAAGCAGCAAGAACACAGTGAGTTGTTTCCTATAGAGAGCAAAAAGGGAGGGAAAGATGGTGTTTACTCGAGAGTAAGTGAGGGTGTTATACCTCTAATCGAAGGCCAGGAAAAGAGGAGTTCAATGCCATCAGAATTATCTCAATTGGATGTTCCTAGAGCTCAACAAACACTCTCAAACTTGGGCCACGCCCATGATAGTGAGAAAGACAAAGACTCTGGATTGACTGGCTTTGAAAGTGAAACAAATGTAAAAAGTGGGGTTCCTGGTGGAGTACTTTTACAAACTATGTCTCAAATTGAAGGGGAGCCTGAGACCAATGTCTCAGATGATGAAAGGTCCCGATCCATTTTGTGTAACCTACCAAAAAAGCAGAAAATATTACTTTCCTCTGGCATAGATGCACAAGACCAAACTCAAATTGATGTGGAGACCCAGAGTGATAATGAGGAAGCATCCAGGGCTCTACCTGATGAACAGTGTTTAATACAGTCATTACCTTTGCACTCAGAAATTAAGGTACAAACGCAACCTAATGTTAGAAAGAATTTGTCAAAAATATTTAGATCCTTTGATGATGTAGGATTATTGATGGTTGACCGGGACCGTTCACCCCTTAAAACACGGGAAGATATTATGTCAGATGACCAGATAACTAAAAGGAATGTGTCTAGATTTCAATTGAAACAAATTTCTGAAAAGACTATGGAAGATGATAGTCAGTTACATTTAAGTGATCAGGCTGGGGATGAGATGGAATACATCTCAGCAGGGTCAGAATTTGAAGGTGGTGAGGATACCCCATTGTACTTTTCTGATGTGGAAGATGCAGGTGCAGAGGAAAGTGAGGAGGAGGAGGAGGAAGAGTTTGTTACACAAAAGAAGAGAAAGAAAACCCAGACTCAACCATCAAAAGAGGGAGGAATAAAGAAATCTTGGCAAATTCTGCTGGGGAAGGACTTTAAAGAAGCTGTCAGAGACATTATTTTGCCTAAACACTTTAGTTATATAGACATGGTTAAACTATGGGGATTTGTGGTGGCGCATTTAGACTTGCCAATTGATGCAAAGTATAAATTACCAAAACAAGGTCAAGATGCTCTATGGGCTATTCTTGATAAAAAACGGGAATCGTTGTTGCAACTTTTGCAAGGGAAGAAAGTGGAAGAGAACAATGTGGATCTCATCCGCTCTAAAACAGCAACGTTGGAGGTCATCCAGAAAGTGATGGTCTTCAGGAAACCTAGAACTTCGGTTAAATCCCCTCCAAAATGGTTGGAAGAGCGATACATGTTGAAGACTTTTCAGGAAACTGCTAGATTCTGGGAACACCCCTTCGAAGATGCCCAAATGTTCCTTAGAGTAAAGTCTGGAGAAGCTGCTTCGATAGTGACTGTTCCAGAGTGTCTAGAACGAATGGAGGAAATCATTAATGCTTTGAAACAAAGACTCAAGATCCAAAAACAACAAAGACCAATTTCAGTAATTGAAAGGTCACAAGAGGAGGTGAGCAATGTTGTGGATAAACCCAAAATGGGCAATAAAAAGAAAGTGTTGGAACAGGAAAAATTTTTGACGCCTGTTAAAGGGAAACAACCTAAGGAAATAACCAAAGGGCAGGAAGAAGAATCAAGAGAGAATGAAGGGGAAGAGTCATCAGAAAATGCACCCGATACAGTGGTGAAGGCCCCGGTTCAAAAAAAACCCAGGCTTAGTAAAGAATGGGGAGATGTGGTTCCATCTGATGATGGAGAACTTTTTGATACAGAGAATTCGAGTATGGAAAGAGATCAATATTCAAAGTCAAGTGATAAAGAATTAGAACGATTAGGAGCTAAACCAAAGTCTACCCGACCACCTGTTATGATGAATCCTGTATATCCTAAACCTATTGAATCATTGCAGTCGAGGACCCTTCAGAACCAAGATCAGAGGGCGAAAGGAGATGAAGGCGAAGGCCCTCGTGTGGAAAGAAAGGATCGGCCCGGGCCCAGAAAGTCCTATGCAAATGTGACAAGTACTGGGAATACAAGAGAAGCAAATACAAAACGTCCATCTTACAACCCTTCTGATCATAGAGACTTTTGGGAAGAGGAATATGCCTATTGGAGTACTGCTACAGGTGAGGCCTCAGATGAGAGGGACCCCAAAAAAAGGTTTGTGGTCCGTTTCAGATATAAAGGAGAGGATAAAGAAAAAGCCACAAGAAAGTACTTGATTAAGACATTATTAAAAGAAAAAATGAACTTCCCTAAAGAAGATATCATTGCTGTCATTCAATTAACAGGTTCAAAAGAGACGGACTTTTGCCTTGCTTCTGAAAGGGTTTATCAGAAATTTTGGTTTCAATGTAAAGAAATAGTGGATCATAATCCCACTTTGTTAGAAGACTTTGATGTTATACCATTGTTCCGGGGAAACACAAAAGTGCTTACAGTCACCTTGAGAACGACCACCATCCCCAAAGAAGATGTGGCTACTTGGATATCAAAATATGCAAAGGTTCTTATGGGACCACATAAAAAAAGGGATGAGGATGGTTATTGGACTGGTGAGTACAGATGTATAGTTTCATTCAAAAGAGATAATGCTACTTCACAACGTGCAGAAATGCCAAAGTATTTTTTTCTAGGACCAGATAGGGGGATAACTCGCTACAGTGGACAGCCGCCTGCCTGTTACCACTGTGGTGGATATGATCATATAAGAAGGTTTTGTTCTACTCCGCTGTGTTCTCGATGTGGATTGAGAGGTCATGATAGTTCAGCATGCCAAAGAGGAATATGTTGTAACCTTTGTGGGGCTTATGGACATATTTACTACCGATGTCCACAAGCATATTATAATAAAAAAGATAAAGAAAGGAGGGAACAAACAAAATCGCAACCCCAGGCTGGTCAACAGAAAAACAGAGAAAAAGGAGAAGGTGTTTTGGAGCAACAGGCAGAATCGGAAGGCAGTGGAAAAGAAAAGGGGTCGTATATATTAGAGAAAGAGGATCAACTAGAGAAGAACAAGGCTCGGGGTTCTGGGAAAACCGAGGAAAGAAATGCAGAATGGACAAATGTGCGACAAAGAAAGCAAGGAAGGAGAAAGGCTCTAAAGTCTAATGAAGCACAATCAAAATCTAATCTGAAAGAACTGGCGGGACATAATAAATTTAGTTTTTTACAAATGGATGCTGACGAATTGAGTGATGATCAAGGTTTAGAGAGCGCTTTTTCTGAAATAGATGAAAACGGTTTGGAAGGAAATAAGCTGCAGATGTTCCAACAACCAAAAGAACAACGGTTGAGACTAGAAAAAGAGAGAAGAGAACGCAAAAGATACAAGCAAAGAATAGCTGCTGAATCAGAAAGCAGACAAAGGATGGATCAACTTCGAGAGGAGATACAAATGAAGTATGATATACTTGATGATTTAAATAAGAAGTTAAATAAAACTTTTGACCTGCTGGAAAGGGAGGAAATCAAAGCTCTAATTGAAAAGTGTGAGAAGGAATGTAGTGTTATTAAACTGGAGATGACTATGATTATCAAGAAGATGGATAAAACTTACGGTGAGGTGTTAGATGCCACGATGATGACTTTTAGAGGTGAACATGCAGATGAACAGCTTGAAGAACCGTCATTGGAGATGAGTCATAAGAACAAACCGATCACACCTGACCGAATGTTGAATAAGCCAAGTGAGGAGGCGACCTCTTTTACAAGTCTTGCCTCCCCACTGTTATTTTCATCTCCAGATATGATTGATTTAACTCATTCACCTGATCTTAAATCTTTGGATCCAAAACCTCCAGATCCCTGTGTTTTGGGACCTAGTAGGACTACACCTCAGGGTTCTCCTGAGGGGGTAGAGAGTGAAAAGATTTTGGAATTTTCTTCTTTGTCAGGGACAAGTGAAGAAACCGGTTCTTCCCTGAGACCGGAGAAGGTGGAAATAGAAGATTTTTCTTCAAATCCAGGTATGGAAAGAGCTGAGGATAGTTCAGAATATGATACTGTGTAACTAGAAATGTGTGAGGAGGAAAAAAGTGGTGGGTAATCCTATGATAAAACCTTAAAATCTTAACATTTAAAATGATGAGTAAATTAAAAATACTTACCTGGAATACCAGAGGTTTAAAAAAAATGGATAGGCGAGAAGAAATTCTTTTAAAACTTCCTAGTTTGGATTATGATATTTATATTTTACAAGAGACTCATTTTAATGATGAAAGGGATAGGAGTCAAGCACAAAGGATGTGGACTTCAGGCCCTTCCTTTTGGACATATGGTGATGATCGAAATGATGGAATAGGGATACTTTTTAAGAGAAAAGAAAGCTTAACAATAGATACTGTTATAGAGGCAATACCTGGTAGATTACTGATAGTGGATTTTTCCCTTAAGGAATTATTATCTGATGGTAAAACAGAGATGAAAGGTTTCCGTTTATTTGGTGTGTATGCCCCTCTTGTGATGACAGCCAGGAAGAAGTTGTGGATACAATTGAACAGTTATTGTGTCACCAGGAGAAATATTATTATTGGGGGAGATTTCAATAACAGAGCAAGAATGTCAGATAGGACTACTACTTCTTTTGATAATGGAAAGAAAAAATGTTGTAAAGTTTTAACCGCTGAAGAAAAAATGTTACAAAGTTTTTTAGAAAAAATGGTGCTTCAAGATAAAGCCCTGGACATTAATAATGAGTTAGATTTTTTCCCAGTACTAAGTAGAAAGGTTTACTTAAATAAATATCCTGCACTGGATGGAGTAAGATTTACTTATTATCACGCAAAATCTGCTAGTAGAATAGATCGTATATGGGCTCCGAAAGATCTTTTAGTAGATAGATGCCGAGTAATAATAACACCTTGGTCTGACCATGGGATGCTTGCCCTTGAGTGTCATACCGGTCAGATATATCCAAAAGGTAAGCTCCTGTGGAGGTTGAATCCAATTAATCTTGACAAATCGGAATATAAAGAGTTTGTTGAAACGATTTTAGCAGAAGTGTTAACTTTGTTTGATGTTTATACTGATGATCTGCTAGAGTGGTGGGAAAGATTGAAAAGGACAGTTGTAAAAAGATGTCAGAGATTTGAGAGAAATATATACAAAAGAGAGATAATGAATTATCATAGAGCTATTTATCAGTTTTTGCGATGTCATGCAAATGTTAATAAAGGTTTTCCTGTAGATGAGACCCTTTTAAAAAACTCTAAGCAGGTTATCACTGATTTTCAAACTAAACAAAGATTAAAGAGAAGGAATTATAAACAATTTCGGGCTAGGGGAGGAATTGTAGATATTGACCAATGGGAGAAAGCTAGAAGTTCAAGGACCCCAATAGAGTGCATGGGACTGAGAGAGACAAAAAGTCAACCTGTGAAACATCATCCTAAAGAAATGATTTTGGTGATGGAACGGTATTATCAGCAATTATTCTCTCAGAAAGATATTAAAAGCCAAGAGGTTACTAAATTTTTGGAAGAGCTGCCAAAGAATGAGTTATACAAAGGTTTAACTGAGGAAGATGCACAATCCCTTCTCAGTCCCATAGAAGAAGAAGAAGTAAAGAAAGCTATAATTAGCGGGAAAGAAAACTCAGCTCCGGGACCCGATGGGTTAGGGTGGAAATTTTATAAGACTTTTAGTAGTTGGTTAGTCGGACCACTTACTAAGGTTCTTAATTTTTGTTTAGATAGTCATCAGTTGAGTACGACTTTTTATGAAGGTACGCTGATATTTTTTCCAAAGCAAGGTGATTTGACCTTTCCGCAAAATTGGCGTCCAATAGCTTTAACAAATGTGGATTACAGAATATTAGCAAAAATTTTGAATAGACGATTAGTAAAGGTGGCAAGTAAAATTGTTTTAGCCTGCCAAACTAATGCTGTCCCAGGAAGATACATGACAGATTCTCTTTGTTTATTTAGAGAAATCTTTCAGCTAGTTAAAAAGGGACAATGGAGAGGGAATCTTATTCAATTGGACCAAGTAAAAGCTTTTGACAACGTGCACCATTTCTATTTATGGGAGGTTTTGCGTTGGAAAGGGATCCCCTCGAGGTTTGTTGACACACTTGAGCTTTTGTATCGAGGAGCCTCTGTCAGGCCACAACTGAATGGTTGGCGTGGTCAGCGGATTCCAATTTTGTCAGGCGTACGACAGGGGTGCCCTTTGAGCCCTTTGTTATATGTCCTGGCTCTGGATCCAGTTTTAGCCCTGGTGTATATAGATAAGCATATTTTAGGGATGAAGTTAACTGTTCCTGAAAAATGGGGTCTTTTTAAAAGAATATCTGATGATTTTGAAGAAAATGGAGATTTAGAAGAACAAGAACAAGCAAAGAAAAACAGTGTGGTTGTAAAGCTGGTTGCTCATGCAGATGATGTGTCTGTTTTAGTAAGAAATAACTTTGAGTTAAGAAGGCTATTGTTATTGTTTAAAAAATATGAAAAATGTTCAGGTGCAAGTTTGAATGTTCAAAAAAGTTTTATGATAGCACTGGATGGCAAAGAGATGATAACTGTCACTTCAATGGGAGATGTATTGGGTCAAATTCATAAAAATACAGAAAAAATTGAAACAGTTAAACTATTGGGGATATACTTTTCATTAAAAAGAGATGGGTGGTTAATTAATTGGAAAATGTGGGAAAAGAAAGTAAAAGAGAAATTAGAGATTTGGAAAAATTGGAAATTGAGTTTTTATCAGAAATCAATTTATATTAAAACATATTTGATGCCTATAGCAACCAACATAGCCACAGTATTTCCTCCTCCGCAGTTAATGATAAAAGAAATAGAGAAGTTAATTTTTCTTTTTCTTTGGGGAACTGTTCATTTTCCAATAGCAAGGGCTACGGCCTTTAGACCAATTGATGAGGGTGGTTTTGATCTCCCAGCGATAGGACCTTTTTTTATTGTAAATTTTCTGAGTTTTAATTTTGGAAGGTGGGCAGAGATAGAGGCCCAAAAAGGCAGAATCGAAGAAATAAAGTTTTGGTTGGTAGCTTTTGCTATAGGCTGGAAGGGGAGAAAATGGGGAGATGTCTGGTGGGAAGCAGGAAATATTACTTATAAAGCAACTTTTGCAATGAAATGTACTGGACCGGACTATTTATGGGAAGTTTATGGTTATGTTAAAATTTGGAAAATTCAATCGGAATGGTTAAAAGGAGGTTTTACTGCAAAAATGATGAAAAAGAAAATGTACAGACAAATTTTAGAGAACTGCTATTTTGTGCCAGATGTCAAAAAGAAGTTGATAAAGGTTTCTTTATCCCAGTATTTGCGGAATCCGGTGTATCCTATAGAGACGTTTAAAGATAAAAGGGTACCCTTTTACTTGTGGGACTTACGGTGGCGTTTTTTCCACCAAGTATATGGGGTTCAAGCAGCCAGACCATGGCTATCAGAGAAAGAACAACTTTGTCCTCGGCTGGCTTGTCGGCGCCAGATGATAAAAGCTAGCATGGAGAAAAAAGAGACAATTGAACATTTTGTACGAGAATGTCCACCGGCCAGGGCAACCTGGAAAGGGTTGGCAAAGAAAATGGACTGGCCTGATTTGAAGTACCAGTCTTGGGAATCGATTGTTTCTGGACTGAGTAATGAGGAACATTTCAGGGGACCTAAGAAGACATTACAACGGAAGCGACGAGCAGAAAATACCGAAGCCTTAATTATGGATTATTGGATGGTTCCATGGTCCACGGTCAGATTAGTTAATCTTTTTGTCCTTATGGCTCTGACCTTTCAAAGAAGAAGGGAAATTAAAACAGGGCAAGAATCAAGTGTGAGTCAGTCAGTTTCTTTCATTTTGAAAAAATTAGAAGAATTTAGCAGATATGAGAAAGAAAGAATGATTTCTCAAAAATGGAAAAAGTTTTGGCCGTGGGACCAGGGAACTACATCCCCAATAACTTAAGAGTTTTAAAGTTATTAAAATATATAAAATTTAGAAATAGGAAACTATAATGTATTAGAGGTAAGTTAGATAGGAATGTTAAATGTATTAGTGATATTGTGAGTAAAACAAGAATTGTAACGGCTTTTTGCGTTCGGGATTGTAAAAAGAAATTTAAAGTAGTATGGAATTTATAAATAAAAAAATCTATATTCCTAAAAAAAAAAAAAAAAAAAAATCTATATTCCTAACCCTAACCCTAACCCTAACCCTAACCCTAACCCTAACCCTAACCCTAACCCTAACCCTAACCCTAACCCTAACTTCCTGTGGGTGTGGCAGCATTTTTGGGAGCTCCTGTTTGGGCTGCAAAGAAAGTGAGTTTTTGAGGGGGTGGGAGGGGGAGAAAGTCGGGGGGTGACCCCTCCCCAGGTGGGGGAACCCCTGGGGGTTCTGGGGAAGTTAGTTTGGGGTGTGGGAGTGGAAAAGTGGAGGTGCAGGAGGTGGAGGAAAGTTTGCATTGTCCTCCAGCCTGGGGAGCTGAGATGCAGGAGCAGGGGGAAGGGCAGCAGGCTTTGGAAGAGATGCAGCTGCAGGGCTTTCCTTTGCCTGACATTGCTGGGGAAAGTGCCATAGAAAGGGAGCTTTTGCAGCTCCTGCAGCCCTCTGAGCAGGAGGCAGACTCCATGGAGGTGGGAGAGGTGTCTGGGGGTGCTGTGGCAGAGAGGGGGATGGGTGAGGAGAGGGCAGATAAGCTGTGTGGAGCAGTCCAGGAGGGTGCAGGCAGGGAAGGGGGAGGCAGTTTGGGATTGCCTCCTTCCCCCCAGGTGTCTTATGTACCTCAGGTGGTCACTCACCCGGGAGAGACTTCTGTAGGGCAGCAGGGGGGTGGGCAGCAAGGGGCTGGGCAGCAGGGGTCTGGGCAGCAGGGGGCTGGGCCCCAGCCAGGAGGAGGGCGGCGGCTGCAGCAGCAGCAGCACCAACAGCAGCAGCATAGTGGCGATGAGGGCTTCAGGAGGCCAGTGGGGGCGGTTGGCACCAGTGGTTGGAGTCTGCGTGGCGGTCACTCGGTGGAGCGGCACCGGCGTGACCGGCGTGACTGGGACTGGGAGGTGTCTTCCTTCGCCTCCGATAGTAGTCTCTTAAGTGAGAGAGGCAGTTCGGAGATGGAGACGGAGAGGGAGATGCGGGAGGACAGGCAACGGAGGTGGGAGGAGGAAGAACGGGAGCATATGGAGGAAGCACTGGGCATCGCGGGGGTGGAGGCCACAGAGGAGAGCTGGGTGTGGGACGAGCGTCCTTGTCGGACGTTGGAGGAGTGGGCGGAGGATGTGGCGTTGTTTCCCTTTAGTGAAGATGACCTCCTCATTCTCTGGGTGGACTTGGTCCACTGCATTCGGGTGCCGGGTGATCGGGTCAAGCTGCGCAGCCTGGACAAGTTGGGGCAACAGGGGGTTCAGAGGGTCTTGGAGGCGGGGCTGGAGGCCATGGTGGCGGTGCTCAGGGAGCGGTGGTACAATCCCTTGGACCTGGCCTTTCAGGGCAAGGTGGACTTCCTCAGGGCGGCCCGGCGGATGGTGCACTTTCGGCGCTTTAAGCGGCCGCGCACGAAGCCCTTGGCCGCCTTGCAGGAAGAGGGGATGGCCCGGCGGCTGCGTGAGGTGGCTGATTATTGGGAAATGAGAGCAGCGCAGCTGGGGGATAGTGAGGGCACACGGGCGGAGCTCTGGACGTGCTTCCGCTATGAGGACGCTGCATCGCCGCTGACGGCCGCGGCCTTTGCGAGAGGCTTGCGGCTGTTGGTGGGCGGCCTGGAGGAGCGCCGCCGACTTCGACGGCGGTGGCGGGCGATGGATGAGAGCTCGGACTCGCAGCGGGACCGGAGTGTCGGACGGGAGGCGTCGGAGGAGAGCGAGCGACGGGGTCCTTCCGGATCGCCGAGGCGGCCGGCGCGGGGAACGGCGCGGATGGCGGCGATGGGAGCGGGATCGAGGTCGGGAGACGAGCCGGGACGACGCCAGGAGCTGCCGGCGGAGCGAGGTCGGGAGCGGAGGAGGAGGACGCCTGTGCCGGAGACGGCGGTGGAGTCGCCCAGGGCGATGCCGGCGATCGTGCAGCCGGTCGTGCCGGACGCTGATGACGCGGCAACGGGGCCGAGCTCGTCCCAGGACTCTGGGCAGAGTCAAAAACGGACAGATGGAGGGGTGCGGACTTTGGCCCCCCTCCGGGACAATGCTGGGGACGTTGCTGAACTGGCGGCGGGTGGCGGAGACGCGGCTGCTGCTGCTGCTGCTGGCGCCGCCCCTTCTGTGGGAGCTGCTGCCTCTGACGGGCCACGGACTCCTGCTGCTGTGAACACTGGGACTGGGGAACGGGCAGCGGTGGTTGTGGACACGAGTGAGGACACGAGTGGGCCAGTGAGCGTGCCAGTGGTCGGGCCCCGGGCCACGGAAGGTCCTGGGCCGAGTGGTCCCCGCGCCCCTCCTCAGCCGGAGGGTGGGCGTCTGCGGGCTCCTGCTCCGCCCCGGTCGGAGTCTCCGCCTCGACGGCCGACGCAGCCGATCGGCGGGGAGCGGGTAAGGGTGCCGGAGAGTAGCAGAGGCAGGGAGCAAGCCCCGCGGAGCTACGCTTCGGCCCTCGGTGGTGGCGGAGGACCGCGGCCGTCGGGGCGCGCGGCCGGAGGGGCCGCAGGGAGGGAGGAGGCCTGGCAGGAGCAGTTGTGGGAGGACGAGGAATTTCTGCAGCGCTTCTTTGAAGAGCTGCCCCAGGAGCGTGACCCCCGTCAGCGCTTCGTCATCCGCCTGCGCCACAGGCAGGGGGACCGGGCGCAGGGCTTTACGCGGGAATGGGTGGAGCGGGACTTCCTGGAGGGCTACCTCAAGTTTCCACCGCACGGCGTCCTGGCGGTGATCTCGCCCCCGGGGATCCCGGAGATTGACGTCTGCCTGACGGACGACGCCACCTACCGCTACTTCTGGGCCCGGGTTCGGGAGGCGTTCCAGAGGGACCCCGACTTCGCCCGGGACGTGATGCTGATGCCGCTGTTCCGTGGGGAGGCCAAGGTCCTCACGGTCTTCTTCCGGACCACGGTGGTTCCGCAGGAGGACGTGGGGATCTGGCTCGCGCAGCGCTGCACGGTCTTGCGTCCCCCGGAGCGGCGCCTCGACGCCCGTGGGTACTGGACGGGCGAGTTCCGGGCAGTGGTGGCGCTGCGCCGCGACGCGGGTACGGGGCGGCTACGTCACCTCCCCAAGTACTTTTTTATGGGGGCGGACCGGGGGGTCACGCGCTACAGCGGCCAGCCGCCGGCCTGTTTTCTCTGTGGCGCCTTCGACCACATCCGGCGCCACTGCACCTCGGAACTCTGTTCCAAGTGCGGCGTGCGCGGCCACCGCACCGACGCGTGCGATCGGCCGGTGACGTGCAGCCTCTGCGGGGTTCGCGGGCACGCGTACCGCACGTGTCCCGAATCCGCCCTCAACATCTGGCACCCGGAGGCTTTCGAGCGGGAGCGGAGGAAGGCGGAGGCGGAGGCTCGGCAGTGGGGGCCGCGAGCGGCAGGGACAGCGAGCGGGTGGGAGAGATCATCCTCCCTGGCTGACGCTCGGGGTCGGGCCGCGGAAGAGGCGCCTGCCGCTTCGCGCCCGGGGACCAGTAGCAGAGGTGGAGGTGGCTGTGAGGAGGCGTGGCAGGTGGTGGGCAGCGGCCGGAAGGGTCGCTCGGGTCCCTGTGCCGGAGGAGGAGGAGGAGCGGGTCCGAGCGGGTCGGCGGCGGTGCCGTCCGGCTCCCGCTATGCCGTGCTCCAGGAGACGGAGGGCGAGGGATCCGCAGAGGAGGAGGGGTCCTCTTCTTCCTCGGACGAGGGGAGCGAGGGGCAGAGCGGCGGTGCACGGGGTGCGGAGGACAAGCTGTCGCCACGACCGCAGCCGCAACGGCGGGCGCGGAAACGGCAGGCGGGCAAGCACCGGGGAGGCCCGGCGTCTCCCGACTCTCCGGACGCGCCTCCGAGTCCGCCGGGTGGCTCTGGCAGGAAGGGGAGTCCCAAGGGGAAGCGGCAGCGCAAGCGGCGCAAGGGGCCGCTGGAGGTCCACAGCGCCCAGCTGCACACGGAGGAGCCGAGGGTGTTGACAGCACGGCCGGAGGTAGGGGGTAGACAGGTGGAGGAGGCGGATCCCGCTGCGGAGGTGGAGATGCAGTCGGAGGAGCAGGGGAGCGGCTGTATCCCGCCCGGTCCGGAGGCGGCGAGGGAGGAGGCCGTCAGGGCGCCGGAGACGGAGGCTCGCGAGCCGCTCCGGTTGTGGATGGCCCCGTCCCCGGAGGGGGCGGCAGCGGAGGGGGATGGGATGGCCACGCCGCAAGCGGGCGACCCGCCGCCTTCACTGCCCCTCGGTGGCGAGGGTGTGCGTAGGGCTACACCTCTGACATCGGAGGGGGTAGAGAAGATGGAGGCCGCAGGCCATGGGTCCGCATGTCGGGGTCCTCGGATTCCTGACCCCCCTGCCGGAGTCGGGGACAAGGAGGTGGCGGTGCCCCGGTAGCAAGGGCGGCCTGTGGGTACGGGGGTTCCTTGTCCATCTCCCTCATGTGTGTTCTCCCTCCGTATGCCCTGTTGTAAATAGTTGTACATAGTTGTAAATAGTTGAACCCTTTTGCTTCTGTTTTCTGTTGCTGTAACTCTTTGTGTACCTGTTCTGTATTAGTTATGTATTTGCTTTGAACTGCTTTTGTTTCCCAGGTCTGTCCTGGGTTCTGTACAGAAGGATGTACTTCTCCGAGGGGGGTTTGTTTATTTGCTTCTGTGTTTTTATGCGTTGTCTGCCGTTGCTTTGTACCTTGTCCTCCCTGTTGGCTGTGCTTGTGTTCCTGACAACTGTTTTTACGTGCTGTAGGACGGTGGCTTTGTCCAATAAAAATCATTTATTCCTAAAAAATCATTTATTCCTAACCCTAACCCTAACCCTAACCCTAACCCTAACCCTAACCCTAACCCTAACCCAAACCCAAACCCAAACCCAAACCCAAACCCAAACCCAAACCTAAACCTAAACCTAAACCTAAACCTAAACCTAAACCTGAACTTCCTGTGGGTGGGACCTGTTCTCCAGGAGCTCTGAGTGAGTCTGCCAAACAAAGGCATTTTTCAGTTGTTTTAAGTGGGTTTTTTTTGCAGTTTTTTGAGGACCCAGTTGTAGGAAGGTTAGGGGCCCCCTTTGGTGGTATCCCCACCAGGGGGGACCAAAAAATGGACCCAGGAGGTCCAAAGAAAGGAGCTCAGGAGCCTGCTCTGCAACAAACTCAGGGAGCCAGGCAATTAGCAGCTGCAGCTGGAAAGGAGCAGCAATGCAAGAACAGTGAGAAACAACAGAGAGAAATGGAAGGTGAGGAGCAAGAGCAGGGGGATGAAAGAAGGAACCCCCTTCCACTGCAGACCCAGAAGGGGGGAGAGGAGGAACAAAGGGGGAGAGGGCAGAAAGAACAGGAGCCCCCAACCCACTCAGAAGTTGGAGGGAAAGCCCTTAAAGGGACAGGGTCAAACTCCTCCAGCAAGCAGCAGGAGATGGGAGAGCCATCTCTAAGGGGGCAAGAGGGGACAGGGCTGCATCAGGATGGGGAAGGACACTCTCAGCAGTACACAGAGGGCACTCCAGGTCTCAGAGAGTGGCTGAGAGAAGAATTGTCCGGGACAATGGCAGGGGAGCCAGAAGTCACGGACTTTATAGAGGGACTCAGAGTGAGAGTGATGGCAGCCCAGGACACAATGCTAGGGCTACAAAGAGGGAGTCAAAGGGAGAGTCCGTTGCAGCACGGCTGGCAGCAAGTGGTGGTGGAGCTGTCAGAACCCCCCTACCAAGAGCGGGACCTGGCGGTTCTGTGGGCCCACCTGGTCGCCAGCCTCATACTCCCCGATGAAGGGAACTGGAAGACCAAGGACGAGTCCAAGCTGAGCCAGCAAGGGACGCTGGACCAGCTGACGAGGGGGAAGGACGAGATGCTAGAGGCGATGATGGGGCGGCAGGACGGTCCCCTGGAGAAGCTAGCGGAACGGCGAGCGTGGACTCTGAGGCTGCTCAAGAGAGCGGTCTCCTTCCGCCCATTCCAACACCAGAGAGTGAAGTGGCCAGACTGGTTGAGGGAGAAGGGAATGAGCAACCTGCTGCTGATTCTCGCCAACCACTGGAAAGAGCAAGGGTGGGCGGCGGAGCGGGAGGGAAGGAGCGGGGAAGACGAGGTCAGACCCCTGTTGTGTCAAGGGGGACCGATGGCGCAAGGAGGTCGCCAGCCAGTGGGGGCCCTCCAGCTCGTGGAGTGGCTCAACCTCGTGGTCCAAGTCCTCGACCAGAGGAGGCGCCGAAAGGAAGCGGAGGAGGAGGAGAGGGGACCCCGGACTCGGAGTCGGAGTCGGAGCTCGACCGCCTCTTCCGATGCCGACAGCGGGACGGAGGCGGCGGCCGCTCTCTTCCGGAAACAGAGGGTGCCGGAGGGCGACGGGCGCAGCGCCAGCGCAGACGATGCGGGGAGGCGGACTAGACGGCGCAACCGGACACCTCACCCGGAGGCCCTGACAACGCAGCGGGGGGTGGCTTCTGCGGAGGCACCCCCCAAACCGGGTGAGACTCGTGCGGCGGTAGGGGAGAGGGAGGAAGCCACAGAAGAAGAAAGGATGGAGGAGGAGGGCAGAGAGGAGGTCGAGGAGCAGGAAGACTCCGAACGGAGGGGCCGGGAGCGGGAGAGGAGACGGCGACCCGAGAAGGACAGCAGGCCAGGACCTGTGCGGGGAGGGTTGAGCCCGGGGCCAGATGGGGAGCAAACGTCAGACCCGCGCACGCAGGGCTCGCAGCAGGACCAGAGAGGGGCCCGACCGCAAGGGGAAAATGGGGGTCCGGCCACAGAACAGGAGAGGGAAGCATGTGGAGAGGAGCAGGAGCAGCGGAGGGGCGAGGAAGGGGGAGCGGGGAAGGGTGACCGGAGCCAAAGCCAGCAGGCCAGCCCGGACCCGGACCCAATGCCACAGAGGGAGAGTTGGGAACGGAGAGGGACGAGGCGGGCGGACGCCCTCCTCCTCCGTGCCGGGAACCTCCCGTTGCAGGCGGACCGGAGCAGGAGCAGGAGCCGCGAGGGTCCGGAGGTGGCGGAGGTGCTGCGGAGTCGAGAGAGAGCAGCGCGGCGACGAGCACCAGCGGAAGAGGGGGAGGAGCAGATGGAGACAACGACGATGCCACAGTCGCAGGAGTTGTTTCCGGATGCTGACGGGGAGTCAAGGGAAAATCTGACGCTGGCGAAAGAGTCGTCGCCAGGAGGAAGCGGTGCGAACGAACCCGAGGTGGAAGGGGCGGGCAGGAGGGAACACGCGAGGCCAGAAAGGAGAGAGAGGGCCCGCGACACCAGAAGGAGCCGCAGCAGGTCCCGCAGCCCCTTGCGAAGGACGCCGAGCCCGAGGCGGAGAACAACAAGGACGGGAGGACCCGCGACAGCGCGGCCAGGGTTGTCCTACGCCGCGGCGGCAGCGGCGGCGGCGGTGGCGCAAAGGCCCGGTGGCGGGGGCCCAGGAGCGGCGGCATCAGCAGCGGGGGCAGCAGAGGGGAGACGCGGAGGGAGGACCGAGGAGGAGCGTCGTCGAGCCCAGCTCCAAGCCGAGCTGGACATCTGGGAGGACGACATCTTCCTGCAGGAGTTCTTCCGAGAGCGGCCAGAAGAGAGGGACCACCGCCAGCGGTACGTCGTCCGCCTGCGGGCCCGACCGGGACACCGCGACAGCGAGACCTTCATGAGGGAATGGGTGGTGCGAGACCTGCTGATGAAGACCTTGGGGATGGACGTGGATGAGGACATTCTGGCGGTCATCAGCCCGCAGGCTATCCCCGAGATCGACATCTGCTTCACCTCGGAAGGGGCCTACCTCTCCTTCTGGGAGCGGTGCAAAGCCGCGCTCCAGGAAGACGAGAGCTTTTTGCGGGGAGTGACGCTGGTGCCCCTCTACCGCGGAGAGACCAAAGTGGTGACCATCATCCTGCGCACGACGGCGGTGCCCGAGGAGGACATCAACTACTGGCTCCAGAGGCACTGCCGAGTGCTGCAGGCGCCGCAGAAGAAGAGGGACGAGTGGGGCGTGTGGACGGGCGAGTACCGTGCCATCGCGGCGCTGGAGAGGAACCCCGCGACGGGCCTCCTGAGGCACTTGCCCAAGTTCTTCTTCATGGGGGCGGACCGGGCCATCACGCGCTACAGCGGGCAGCCTCCGGCGTGCTACCTCTGCGGCGCCTTCGACCACCTCCGCGCCACGTGCGCCTCGGAACTGTGCTCCAAGTGCGGGGTCCGGGGCCACCGCACGTGGAGGTGCACGCGACCAGTCACCTGCAGCCTCTGCGGCCAGTGCGGGCACCCGTACCGCTTTTGCCCGGAATCCGAACTGAACAAGAGGTTTCCGGAAGCATTCGAGAGGGAGTGGCGGAGAGCCCAGGAGGCGGAGGCCCGAGAGAAGCTGCTCGAGGAGTGGAAGAGACAGACGGCCGCGGAGGGCGGAGGAGGAGCAGCCCGAGGACGGCGACAAAATGTCGCGGGCGGAAGCGCAGGCTCGGAGTCCGCTCCCCGTAGCCAACCAAGGGGGGAGCGCCAGAGCGAGAAAGACCGGAGGGAAGAGCGGAGGGAGGAGCAGCAACAACAGCAACGGGGAGACACAGAGGAGGAGGAGGAGGAGGAGGAGAGAGAGAGGAGAGCAGAACGGGCCCCCAACAGTAGACAACGGCGACGGAGGAGG
Organism: Tiliqua scincoides; assembly: GCF_035046505.1. Taxonomy (NCBI): domain Eukaryota; kingdom Metazoa; phylum Chordata; class Lepidosauria; order Squamata; family Scincidae; genus Tiliqua; species Tiliqua scincoides. The sequence continues at coordinate 44,955 of NW_027101368.1, read as the reverse complement.
AGGGAGCAAGAGAGGGCGCAGAGGAGAAGCCAGGCGGAGAGGGGAGAGGAGAGAGGAGGGAGTTGCCCGCCAAAAGAACACAGCCAGACGCGGAAAAGGACCAAGGAAGGGGAGCTGACCAACTCGGCCTCCTCCGAGGCGGGAGAAGGCCCGAGCGGAAGGAGTATGGAGGACGTCCGGGAGGAGAGGTCGCAAAGGAGAAAAAAGGCAAAGGAGCAAACGGGAACGACCACAGTGAAAGTGAGTGGGAAAAAGAAGGTCAGAAAGGAGCCGGAGCCCGGAGAAAGGGGGCCCCCGCCGCAGGAGCCGACGCCACCACAAGCGCCGTGCCCCGAGTCGCCGCCGCCGCTCTCCCCGCTGCTGATGCTGTCGCCGTCGCCGCAACGGACCCCGACCGAGGTGTCAGAAACACCGAGCCAAGAGAGGCCGGAGGAAGGCAGGGTCGGGGAGCAGGAGGAGACGGACTCCCGGGAAGCCGAAGACCCGGGAGGAGAGGGCGGCCACCAAGAACCGGACCCCCAAAGTATTGCCGTGCCCGGAGAGGATGTGGTCGCAGAGGCATCCTCACGGGAGACGGACATAAAAGCAGCAGACATCGTCGCCGAGGAGGCGACGGAGACGGCGGCAGTAGCCACGGAAGGAGCCGGCAGCGGAGAGAGCGGAGCAGTTTGTTAAAGCCCCTCTCAACACCCCCCTAGTCCAGTGAAAAAAAATCATGGAGAGTTCCCAACAGCAAAGAGACCTTCCCCAGCCGTACAGTCTTCAACCCCCGTTCGCGAACCCGAGTCCGCCATCAGCAGCGACGTTCTCCCACCGCCTGACCGTCGCCACCTGGAACGTGCGAGGTCTGCGTCAGCCGAGCCGCCGGCGGGAGATCCTGAGCTACCTGGGCGCGCTGGCCTACGACGTGGTGGTGCTGCAAGAGACGCACCTAAAAGACGAGCACGACCGAGCGGCCGCCCAGCGAGAGTGGACCTGGGGGCCCTCCCTCTGGTCCTACCGCGCCGACGGGCAAGGCGGCGTGGCGGTGCTTGTCCGATGGAGGAGCGAGGTAAAGATCCAGTCCTGGTTCGCCGTTGAGCCCGGCCACCTGGTGATCACGGACCTGCTGCTCCAGCCGGGAAGAGGAGGGGGCGGCTCGGGCCCGCCGCCGCCCCTGCCCACGGGAGGAACGCCGCTGAGACTCTGCGCGCTGTACGCGCCCGTGCGGCTCGAGGGTCGGAGACGCCTCTGGGCGCGGCTGAAGGACTTTGCGACGGACACGGCGCGGCCCCTGATCGTCGCGGGGGACTTCAACAACCGCGCCCGCCCCGAGGACCGGACGGGGTCCCTGCTGCGGAGCCAAACGACCGCCCCTCCGCCCCTGACGCCGGAGGAGAGGTCGCTGCGGGATTTTTTGGAGAACAAAGGGCTGAGGGACCAGGCGGCGAGCGCGCCCGACCTCATCCGCTTGGAGTTCCACCCGATGAGTAGCCGCCGCACCTACGAGGCGACCTACGGGAGGGAGCGGCTGGACGGCAACCGCGCGGGCTACACTTACTACCACCCGACGACGGGAGCCAGCCGGCTGGACAGGATCTACGCGGGGCCGGAGTGGGAGGCGCAGTCCATCAGGATCCTGATCACCCCGTGGTCGGACCACGCCGCGCTGCAGGCCACCCTGGTCACCGTGGGAGGAGGAGGAGAAGGCGAGGGGCGCCGAGCGGCCCGCTGGTGCCTGGACCCCCGGCAGCTGCGGCAGCAGGAGTACGCCCAGGAGCTGGAGACGCTCCTCCACGCGCGGAGGGCGCTGCAAGAGGAGCGACGGATGGACCCGATCGGCTGGTGGGAGCGCCTCAAGCCAGACATCGGCCGGCGCTGCCGGGCGCTGACGGGACGCGTCTACCGCCGGGACTTGGCGAAGTACCAGCGAGCCGTGGCGGGCTTCCTGCAGGCACACGTCAGCGCGAACGAGGGGCGCGCCCACGACCCAGAGCGGCTGCGGAGGGACGAGCGAGTCATCAAAGAGTACCTGCAGGAGAAACGGGAGCGGCGGCAGCGGCGGGAAGGCGCCCGGAGCACGGGGCCGCCGCTGGAGGCGGCGGACTGGCAGAAGGCCAAGCTGGGCCGGAGGCCGCCGCGGAGCCTGGACGGCCTGCGCCCAGACCCGCAGCGGGACCCGGACCGCAGCGTGGGCGGCATGCTGCGCATCATCCGCGACCACTTCCAGGCGCTGTTCGACGGCCGGCGGATCGAGGAGGCGACCGTGCGGGACTACGTGGGCGGTCTCCGGAGGACAGAGCTGCCGGAGGAGGAGGAGCAGGAGCTGCTGGCGCCCATCTCCGCGGAGGAGGTCGGGAGGGCCATCACCCAGGGCCGGGCGGAGTCAGCGCCGGGGCCGGACGGGCTGGGCTACGCCTTCTACCAGCGCTTCAAAGACCTGCTGGCGGAGCCGCTCGCGGAGGCCTTCAACGCGGCGCTGGAGGGGCGCGGCCGCTTCAGCAGAACCTTCTACGGCGGCCTGCTGCACCTCATCTACAAGGACGTGGGGGACCCGTGCCTCCTCTCCAACTGGCGTCCTATAAACATCAGTAACGTGGACTACCGCATCTGGGCACGGGTCCTCAACAACCGCCTGGCAGCGCAGGCGCACCGCTGGGTGGTGGAAGGCCAGACCTCGGCGGTCCCGGGGCGCCGGATGCGGGACTCCCTGCTGATCCTGAGGCAGCTGTTCACCAGGGCGCGGCGAGGCGAGTGGGGCGGCTGGCTGGTGGCCCTGGACCAGTCGAAGGCCTTCGACCGCGTGCACCGGCCCTACCTGTGGGAGGCGATGCGCCGCAAAGGCGTCCCGGACCGGTTCGTCGGCTGGCTCCAACTGCTGTATCAAGAGGCGCACGTCGTACCCCGCGTGAACGGCTACGAGGGGGCAGAGATCCGGCAGACGCAGGGCCTGCGGCAGGGCTGCCCGCTCAGCCCGCTCCTCTACGTCCTCGCCCTGGACCCGTTCCTGGAGCACGTCCAGCAAGACCGCAGCCTGACGGGGGCGTCGTTCGGAGGAGGAGAGCAGCAGCACAGAGTGTCCTTCATAGCCCACGCGGACGACGCCACCTTCTTCGCGAGGGACGCGGGCGAGCTCGAGATCCTGCGGCGACACGTGGCCCGCTACGCCGGCGCCTCAGGAGCGGCCGTCAACGAGAAGAAGTCCCGGGCGTACCGACTCCTCCGAGGCAGAGGCCACAAGACCATGCGGGTGACGTCGCTCGAGAGGGCGGGAAGCGGGCCCCGGCAGCAGCAGCAGCAACAGAGAGACGAGGAGGAGGAGGCGGCCGAGCACGTGCGGGTCCTGGGCATCTGGTTCGGCCCGGGCGACGGGGCGTGGGAGAAGAACTGGCAGCTGTGGGAGGAGAAGACGCGCTTCCAAGTGGGCCGGTGGCGAGGGTGGCGCCTGTCCGTCTACCAACGGGCGCAGTACGTCAACGTGTACTGCGTCCCGGGGGCGGTCTTTGTCGCCGGCGTCTACCCGCCCCCGCAGGCCGTCATGCGGAGAGCAACGGAGGAGACGATGCGCTTCGTCCTGGGCACGCCCTTCTTCCCGCTGGCCCGCGCCGAGCTCTACCGGCCGACGACGGAGGGCGGCCTGGGGCTGAAGGCGCTGCTCCCGTGGCTGACGGCCACCTACGTGGCGGCCAACTTCGGGAGGTGGTGGTTCGAGAAGGAGGAGGCGGCGACAGCAGCAGCAGCAGCAGCACCGACCGCGGCGGCAACGACGACCAGACGCCAGCAGGCCGTGTGGCGGGACTTTGGGGCCGTGTGGAGCAAGACCGCCTGGGGACGCCGATGGTGGGGGGCGGCGGAGGAGGAGCCGGAGGGACAGCAGCAGCAGCAGCCGCCGAGCCGCCTCACGGCCGCCCTCCTCTCCGCTCTGCCGGAAGACCTGATCGAGGCCGCGAAAGTCATCCACGCGTGCCGGATCCCGGCGGCGGAGTGCCGAAGGAGCGGAGAGGGAGAGCAGCAGCAGCAACTGCAACAGCAGTACGAGGACACGCAGCAAAGGCGGGAGCGGGCGCTGCGGCAGCGCCTCTACAACGCGGCCATCGGCGAGGAGCTTCGGCAGGCGTGGCGCCAGCGGCTGCTGAGGGGCAGCGTCCTCTCGAGCTACCGCCTCGACCGGGAGGCGGAGAAGCAGGCGTTCGGCGGCGGGCGCGACGCCGAGATCCCCTTCAGCCTGCGGGAGCTCCGCTGGCGGGCCTACCACCAAGTCCTCCTGGTGGGCGGCACGCAGCCCTGGCTCCCGGGGGAGCGGCAGACGTGTCCCAGCTGCCGGGCAGTGCGGGAGACCGTGCAGCACTACGTCGCCGACTGCCCGACGGCGCAGCGGCTCTGGCGGACGGTGGCGGCCGTCCTCCGGTGGCCGGCCCTCCAGCAGCAGCACTGGGAGACCGTCGTCTCGGGGCTGGAGCCGAGGCAGCAGCAGCAGCAGCAGCAACAGCAGACCAACGCGGCAGAGGCAGCGGAGACGGCGGCAGAGACGGCGGAGGAGACGGCGGCGGAGACGGCGGCAGTGCCGGCGACCAGGACGGCGGCAGCGACGGCAGCGGGGCCGGCGGAACCAGCGCGCAGCGGACCGGCGGGCGTGCCCGTGCCGTGGGCCGTGGTGAGGCTCACCAACCTCTATGTGCTGCTCGCCCGGGGGCTGCACAGGGAGCGGGAGGCGCGGGATGCCCGGCGGCGAGCGCCCACCGCCCCGTGGGGGGACTTTGTCCTGCAGAGACTCAGGAACTGTGCGTTGTGGGAAAAGGACAACAGGAGGGACATGGAGCGGTGGAGGCGGCGCTGGCGGTGGCTGAGCCGCTTCCCGAACCCCATCACCTAAGGGACTGTGTTGATGGGCCGCGAACTGTGCAAATAGCCCAGCGGCGGCAGCAGAGACTTGATCAAGCCTGCATTGGACCTGAACAACGGAGGAAGACAAAGACCTGAAGGAGGGGTTCTGAAGTGTTTTTGTAGGGGGGAGGGCAAACAGGACTGGGGACACTTAGGTTTAACCGTTAAAGTAAAGGAAAGTTTTTTACAGTGTAAAGTGTACAGTTGAAAGTCAAGTTGACAGTTAAAAGTTAAAAGTTAAAAGTTAAAAGTTAAAAGTTTAAAGTTTAAAGTTTAAAGTTTAAAGTTTAAAAGTTTTTAGTTTAAAGTTTAAAGTTTAAAGTTTTACGTTGCATTTGTGGGGGGCCATGTGTATGTTCTGTGGGGGGGACTGGTTTGGTAGTTGCTGTATATATAAGTTTCTGAATCTGTATCTTTGATGAGTTTTCGGCAATGTAACGCCGTGTATGTAATTTGATTTGTAGAAGGGACTTTCAATAAACTGCCTAAACTGCCTAAACTGCCTAAACCTAAACCTAAACCTAAACCTAAACCTAAACCTAAACCTAAACCTAAACCTAAACCTAAACCTGAACTTCCTGTGGGTGGGACCTGTTCTCCAGGAGCTCTGAGTGAGTCTGCCAAACAAAGGCATTTTACAGTTGTTTTGAGTAAATTTTTTGAAGTTTTTTGTGTGGACCCAGTTGTAGGAAGGTTAGGGGCCCCCTTTGGTGGTATCCCCACCGGGGGGGACCAAAAAATGGACCCAGGAGGTCCAAAGAAAGGATCCCAGGAGCCTGCTCTGCAACAAACTGAAGGAGCCAGGCAATTAGCAGCTTCAGCTGGCAAGGAGCAGCAATGCAAAGGGCAAGAGACACAACAGAGAGAAATGGAAGGTGAGGAGCAGGAGAAGGGGAATGAGAGAAGAACCCCCCTCCCACTGGAAAAAGAGAATGGGGGAGAGGGTGGACAAAGGGGGAGTGGGCAGAAGGCGCAGGAGCCCCCAGCCCATGCAGCAGCAGGGGAAAAAGCCCTTAAAGGGACAGTGTCCAATGCCTCCAGCAAGCAGAAGGAGATGGGAGGAACATCATCAGGACACCCCCTCCCACTGGAGACACAGAAAAAGGGTGAGGATGGACAAGGGGGGAGAGAGCAGAGGGGCCAGGAGCCCTCAGCCCGCTCAGCAGCAGGGGGAAAAGCCCTTAAAGGGACAGCGTCCAAATCCTCCTGCAAGCAGAAGGAGATGGGAGAGCCCTCTTCAGGAGAGCAGAAGGGGAAGGGGCCGCCTCCAGACGGGGAAGGGAGCTCTCGGCAGCTAACAGAGGGCGCCCCTGGTCCCAGAGGGAGACTCCGGGAAGAGCAGTCCGTGACAACGGCAGGGGCCCCAGCAGCGGATGACTACGTGGAGGGGCTCCGTATGAGAGTGTGCGCGGCCCAGGAGGCGGCGGTGTCGGGGCCAGAGAGAGGGAGTCGTGGGGGGCGTCCGCTGCAACATGGCTGGCAGCAAGTGGTGGTGGAGTTGTCAGAGCCCCCCTACCAAGAGCGGGACCTGGCGGTTCTGTGGGCCCACCTGGTCGCCAGCCTGACACTCCCTGACGAAGGGAACTGGAAGAACAAGGACGAGTCCAAGTTCAGCCAGCAAGGGACGCTGGACCGGCTGTCCAGAGGGAGGGACGAGCTGCTGGAGGCGATGAAGGGGCGGCAGGACGGTCCTGTGGAGAAGCTGGCGGAACGGCGAGCGTGGACTCTGCGTTTGCTCAAGAGAGCGGTCTCCTTCCGCCCGTTCCAACAGCAGAGGGTGAAGTGGCCAGACTGGTTGGGGGAGAGGGGCATGAGCAACCTGCTGCTGACTCTCGCCGACCACTGGAGAGTGCAAGTGTGGGAGGCGCAGCAGGAGGGAAGGAGTGTGGAAGAGGAGGTCCGGCCCCCGTTGCGTCAAGGGGGACCGATCGCACAAGGAGGTCTGCAGCCCGTGGGGGTCCACCAGCTCTTGGAGTGGTTGGACCTCGTGGTCCGAGTCCTGGACCAAAGGAGGCGCCGAAAGGAGGAGGAGGAGGAGAGGGGCCGCCAGGGGCGGAGTCGGAGTCGGAGTCAGAGTCGGAGCTCGACGGCATCTTCTGACGACGACAGCGGGCCGGAGACGACGGCCACCCTCTTTGCGAAACAGAGGACGCCAGAGCGCGGAGGGCGCAGCGCCAGCACAGACGACGCGGAGAGACGGACTCGACGGCACAGCCGATCACCTCACCCGGAGGCCCTGACAACGCAGCGGGGGGTGGCTTCTGCGGAGGCACCCCCCAAACCGGGTGAGACTCGTGCGGCGGCGGGGGAAAGGGAGGAGGTTGCAGAAGAGGAAGGGATGGAGGAGGAGGAGGGCGGAGAGCAGAATGAGGAGCAGAGAGAGCAGGAGGCCTCCAAACGGAGGGGCAGGGAGCGGGAGAGGCGGCGGCGGCCCCAGAAGGACAGCCGGCCAGGACCCAAGCAGGGAGGATCGAGTCCAGGGCAAGAAGGGGAGGGCAGCGGAATGCCGGTCCTGGCGGCGGCGGCATCAGACCGGCGCACATGGAGTTTGCAGCAGGACTTGAGAGAGGCCAGTTCGCTGAGGGAAAGTCGAGGGCCGGCCACAGAGCAGGAGAGGGAGCGACGAGGAGAGGAGGAGGGCAAGAAAGGGGGAAGGGGGAAGGGCGGCCAGAGCCACAGCCAGCAGGCCCGCCAGGCCCCAGACCCGATGCCGCAGAGGGAGACTTGGGAACGGAGAGGGACGAGGCGGGCAGACGCACTCCTCCGTGCCGGGAACCTCCCGTTGCAGGCGGATAGGAACAGGAGCAGGAGCAGGAACCGCGGGGGTTCGGAGGTGGCGGAGGTGTTGAGGAGTCGCGACAGAGCCACGCGGCGACAAGGACCACGGCAACGGCCGGAGGAAGAAGGGGTCGAGCGGATGGAGACGTCGCAGTCGCAGGAGTTGTTCTCGGATGATGACGCGTCTCTGGCAGCATCCGGAGCAGCACTGACATCGACGCCAGAGACGAACCCGAACCCGAACCCGAACCCAGACCTGAACCCGAACCCAGACCCGGACCCGAACCCGAACCCGAACCCGAACCCGAACCCGAACCCGAACCCGAACCCGAACCCAGAGGCGGCAGACAGGAGGGAGGACGTGAGGCCAGGGCAGAGAGAGAGGGCCCGAGAAAGCAGGAGGAGCCGAAGCAGGTCGCGCAGCCCCTTGAGAAGGACACCGAGCCCGGGGAAGAGAGCAACGACGACGGGAGGACCTGCAAATACGCGACCAGGGTTCTCCTACGCCGCCGCCGCCGCCGCGGCTACACAGCCAGGTGGCAGGGGCCCTGGAGCGGCGGTGGCGGCGGAGGAGAGACGCAGAGGGAGGACCGAGGAGGAGCGTCGACAAGCCCAGCGTCAAGCCCAGCTCCAAGCCGAGCTGGACATCTGGGAGGACGACGTCTTCCTGCAGGAGTTCTTCCGAGAACGGCCAGAAGAGAGGGACCACCGCCAGCGGTATGTCGTCCGCCTACGGGCCCGACCGGGGCAACGCGACAGCGAGGAGTTCACAAGGGACTGGGTGGTGCGAGACCTGCTGATCGAGACCCTGGGGATGGATGTGGACGAGGACATTTTGGCAGTCATCAGCCCGCAGGCCATCCCCGAGATCGACATCTGCTTCGCCTCGGAAGGGGCCTACCTCTCCTTTTGGGAGCGGTGCAAAGCCGCGCTCCGGGACGACGAGGACTTCTTGCGGGGAGTGACGCTGGTCCCCCTTTACCGCGGCGAGACCAAGGTGGTGACCATCATCCTGCGCACGACGGCGGTGCCCGAGGAAGACATCCACTACTGGCTGCAGCGGCACTGCCGGGTGCTGCAAGCGCCGCAGAAGAAGAGGGACGAGTGGGGAGTGTGGACGGGCGAGTACCGAGCCATAGCGGCGCTGGAGAGGAACCCCGCGACGGGCCTCCTGAGGCACTTGCCCAAGTTCTTTTTCATGGGCGCGGACCGGGCCATCACGCGCTACAGCGGGCAGCCTCCGGCGTGCTACCTCTGCGGCGCCTTCGACCACCTCCGCGCCACATGCGCCTCGGAGCTGTGTTCCAAGTGCGGGATCCGGGGCCACCGCACGTGGAGGTGCTCGCGACCCGTCACCTGCAGCCTCTGCGGCCAGTGCGGGCACCCGTACCGTTTTTGCCCGGAATCCGAGCTGAACAAGCGGTTCCCGGAAGCGTTTGAGCGAGAGCGGCGGAGAGCCCAGGAGGCAGAGGAACGGGACAAGCTGCTCGAGGAGTGGAAAAGGCAGATGTCCACGGAGGGGGGAAGAAGAGCAGCTCGAGGACGCCAACGCGTCGCAGGCGGAGGCGCAGGCCCAGAGTCCGCTCCCCAAAGCCAGCACCAAGGGGGGCGCCAGAGCAAGAACGGCCAGAGGGAAGAGCGAAGGGAGGAGGAGGAGCAGCCGCAGCAGCCGGAACAGACAGAGGAGGAGGAGGAAGAGGAGGACGAAGAGAGGACGGTAGAGCAGGCACCCAACAGTCGACAACGGAGACGGCGGAGGAGGGAACAAGAGAGGGCGCAGAGGAGAGGCCCGGTGGAGAGAGGAGAGGAGAGCGGAGGGAGTTGCCTGCCGAGGGCACCACGACGGCAGAGCCAGCCGCGGAAAAGAGCCAAGGAAAGGGAGATGACCAACTCGGCGTCCTCCGATGCGGGAGAAGGCACGAGCGGAAGGAGCAGGGAGGACGTGCGGGAGGAGCGGCCGCCGAGGCAGGAAACGGCGACGGCAAAGCCGGGAAAGACCGCTGTCCGAGCGAGCGGGAAAAAGAAGATCAGGACGGAGCCGGAGCCCGGAAAGGAAGGGGGGCCCCCGCCAGAGCCACCAGCACCACGCCCCGAGTCGCCACCGTTCTCCCCGCTGCTGCTGCTGTCGCCGTCACCGCAGCCGCTGCCAACGCCGACCGAGGTGCCCGAATCACCAACCTCAGAGAGGCCGGAGGAAGGGAGGGTCGAAGAGCAGGAGCAGCTGGACTCCCGGGAAATGGAAGACCCGGGGGGAGGGGGAGGCAGCTCAGATCTCAACACCCAAAGTAGTGCCGTGCCCGGAGAGGACGTGATCGCAGAAGCGTCCTCACGGGAGACGGATAAAAAACCAGCAGCTGATGCCACCGAGGCCGACGAGGGCGAGGAGGAGGAGGAAATCGATGTCGAGACGGTGGAGGAGGCAGCAGAGGCCACAGAAGGAGCCAACGGCAGAGAGAGAGCGAGGACATGTTAATTTAAAGGACTTTGTTATGAGTTACTTCTTCAACCCCAGTCAAGCTTAATCATGGAGAGTTCAAGACAACAGCAACAGAGAGGCTTTCCCCACCCGCACAGTCTGCAACCCCAGTTAGCAAACCCGAATCCGCCATCAGCAGCGACGTTCTCCCACCGCCTGACCGTCGCCACCTGGAACGTGCGAGGTCTGCGTCAGCCGAGCCGCCGGCGGGAGATCCTGAGCTACCTGGGCGCGCTGGCCTACGACGTGGTGGTGCTGCAAGAGACGCACCTGAAGGACGAGCACGACCGAGCGGCCGCCCAGCGAGAGTGGACCTGGGGGCCCTCCCTCTGGTCCTACCGCGCCAACGGGCAAGGCGGCGTGGCGGTGCTCGCCCGCTGGAGGAGCGAGGTGAAGATCCAGTCCTGGTTCGCCGTCGAGCCCGGCCACCTGGTGATCGCGGACCTGCTGCTCCAGCCGGGAAGAGGAGGGGGCGGCTCGGGCCCGCCGCCGCCCCTGCCCACGGGAGGAACGCCGCTGAGACTCTGCGCGCTGTACGCGCCCGTGCGGCTCGAGGGCCGGAGACGCCTCTGGGCGCGGCTGAAGGACTTTGCGACGGACACGGCGCGGCCCCTGATCGTCGCGGGGGACTTCAACAACCGCGCCCGCCCCGAGGACCGGACGGGGTCCCTGCTGCGGAGCCAAACGACCGCCCCTCCGCCCCTGACGCCGGAGGAGAGGTCGCTGCGGGACTTTTTGGAGAACAAAGGGCTGAGGGACCAGGCGGCGAGCACGCCCGACCTCATCCGCTTGGAATTCCACCCGATGAGCAGCCGCCGCACCTACGAGGCGACCTACGGGAGGGAGCGGCTGGACGGCAACCACGCGGGCTACACTTACTACCACCCGACGACGGGAGCCAGCCGGCTGGACAGGATCTACGCGGGGCCGGAGTGGGAGGCGGGGTCTGTCCGGATCCTGATCACCCCGTGGTCGGACCACGCCGCGCTGCAGGCCACCCTGGTCACCGTGGGAGGAGGAGGAGAAGGCGAGGGGCGCCGAGCGGCCCGCTGGCGCCTGGACCCCCGGCAGCTGCGGCAGCAGGAGTACGCCCAGGAGCTGGAGACGCTCCTCCACGCGCGGAGGGCACTGCAAGAGGAGCGACGGATGGACCCGATCGGCTGGTGGGAGCGCCTCAAGCCAGACATCGGCCGGCGCTGCCGGGCGCTGACGGGACGCGTCTACCGCCGGGACTTGGCGAAGTACCAGCGAGCCGTGGCGGGCTTCCTGCAGGCACACGTCAGCGCGAACGAGGGGCGCGCCCACGACCCAGAGCGGCTGCGGAGGGACGAGCGAGTCATCAAAGAGTACCTGCAGGAGAAACGGGAGCGGCGGCAGCGGCGGGAAGGCGCCCGGAGCACGGGGCCGCCGCTGGAGGCGGCGGACTGGCAGAAGGCCAAGCTGGGCCGGAGGCCGCCGCGGAGCCTGGACGGCCTGCGCCCAGACCCGCAGCGGGACCCGGACCGCAGCGTGGGCGGCATGCTGCGCATCATCCGCGACCACTTCCAGGCGCTGTTCGACGGCCGGCGGATCGAGGAGGCGACCGTGCGGGACTACGTGGGCGGTCTCCGGAGGACAGAGCTGCCGGAGGAGGAGGAGCAGGAGCTGCTGGCGCCCATCTCCGCGGAGGAGGTCGGGAGGGCCATCACCCAGGGCCGGGCGGAGTCAGCGCCGGGGCCGGACGGGCTGGGCTACGCCTTCTACCAGCGCTTCAAAGACCTGCTGGCGGAGCCGCTCGCGGAGGCCTTCAACGCGGCGCTGGAGGGGCGCGGCCGCTTCAGCAGAACCTTCTACGGCGGCCTGCTGCACCTCATCTACAAGGACGTGGGGGACCCGTGCCTCCTCTCCAACTGGCGTCCTATAAACATCAGTAACGTGGACTACCGCATCTGGGCACGGGTCCTCAACAACCGCCTGGCAGCGCAGGCGCACCGCTGGGTGGTGGAAGGCCAGACCTCGGCGGTCCCGGGGCGCCGGATGCGGGACTCCCTGCTGATCCTGAGGCAGCTGTTCACCAGGGCGCGGCGAGGCGAGTGGGGCGGCTGGCTGGTGGCCCTGGACCAGTCGAAGGCCTTCGACCGCGTGCACCGGCCCTACCTGTGGGAGGCGATGCGCCGCAAAGGCGTCCCGGACCGGTTCGTCGGCTGGCTCCAACTGCTGTATCAAGAGGCGCACGTCGTACCCCGCGTGAACGGCTACGAGGGGGCAGAGATCCGGCAGACGCAGGGCCTGCGGCAGGGCTGCCCGCTCAGCCCGCTCCTCTACGTCCTCGCCCTGGACCCGTTCCTGGAGCACGTCCAGCAAGACCGCAGCCTGACGGGGGCGTCGTTCGGAGGAGGAGAGCAGCAGCACAGAGTGTCCTTCATAGCCCACGCGGACGACGCCACCTTCTTCGCGAGGGACGCGGGCGAGCTCGAGATCCTGCGGCGACACGTGGCCCGCTACGCCGGCGCCTCAGGAGCGGCCGTCAACGAGAAGAAGTCCCGGGCGTACCGACTCATCCGAGGCAGAGGCCACAAGACCATGCGGGTGACGTCGCTCGAGAGGGCGGGAAGCGGGCCCCGGCAGCAGCAGCAGCAACAGAGAGACGAGGAGGAGGAGGCGGCCGAGCACGTGCGGGTCCTGGGCATCTGGTTCGGCCCGGGCGACGGGGCGTGGGAGAAGAACTGGCAGCTGTGGGAGGAGAAGACGCGCTTCCAAGTGGGCCGGTGGCGAGGGTGGCGCCTGTCCGTCTACCAACGGGCGCAGTACGTCAACGTGTACTGCGTCCCGGGGGCGGTCTTTGTCGCCGGCGTCTACCCGCCCCCGCAGGCCGTCATGCGGAGAGCAACGGAGGAGACGATGCGCTTCGTCCTGGGCACGCCCTTCTTCCCGCTGGCCCGCGCCGAGCTCTACCGGCCGACGACGGAGGGCGGCCTGGGGCTGAAGGCGCTGCTCCCGTGGCTGACGGCCACCTACGTGGCGGCCAACTTCGGGAGGTGGTGGTTCGAGAAGGAGGAGGCGGCGACAGCAGCAGCAGCAGCAGCACCGACCGCGGCGGCAACGACGACCAGACGCCAGCAGGCCGTGTGGCGGGACTTTGGGGCCGTGTGGAGCAAGACCGCCTGGGGACGCCGATGGTGGGGGGCGGCGGAGGAGGAGCCGGAGGGACAGCAGCAGCAGCAGCCGCCGAGCCGCCTCACGGCCGCCCTCCTCTCCGCTCTGCCGGAAGACCTGATCGAGGCCGCGAAAGTCATCCACGCGTGCCGGATCCCGGCGGCGGAGTGCCGAAGGAGCGGAGAGGGAGAGCAGCAGCAGCAACTGCAACAGCAGTACGAGGACACGCAGCAAAGGCGGGAGCGGGCGCTGCGGCAGCGCCTCTACGACGCGGCCATCGGCGAGGAGCTTCGGCAGGCGTGGCGCCAGCGGCTGCTGAGGGGCAGCGTCCTCTCGAGCTACCGCCTCGACCGGGAGGCGGAGAAGCAGGCGTTCGGCGGTGGGCGCGACGCCGAGATCCCCTTCAGCCTGCGGGAGCTCCGCTGGCGGGCCTACCACCAAGTCCTCCTGGTGGGCGGCACGCAGCCCTGGCTCCCGGGGGAGCGGCAGACGTGTCCCAGCTGCCGGGCAGTGCGGGAGACCGTGCAGCACTATGTCGCCGACTGCCCGACGGCGCAGCGGCTCTGGCGGACGGTGGCGGCCGTCCTCCGGTGGCCGGCCCTCCAGCAGCAGCACTGGGAGACCGTCGTCTCGGGGCTGGAGCCGAGGCAGCAGCAGCAGCAGCAGCAACAGCAGACCAACGCGGCAGAGGCAGCGGAGACGGCGGCAGAGACGGCGGAGGAGACGGCGGCGGAGACGGCGGCAGTGCCGGCGACCAGGACGGCGGCAGCGACGGCAGCGGGGCCGGCGGAACCAGCGCGCAGCGGACCGGCGGGCGTGCCCGTGCCGTGGGCCGTGGTGAGGCTCACCAACCTCTATGTGCTGCTCGCCCGGGGGCTGCACAGGGAGCGGGAGGCGCGGGATGCCCGGCGGCGAGCGCCCACCGCCCCGTGGGGGGACTTTGTCCTGCAGAGACTCAGGAACTGTGCGTTGTGGGAAAAGGACAACAGGAGGGACATGGAGCGGTGGAGGCGGCGCTGGCGGTGGCTGAGCCGCTTCCCGAACCCCATCACCTAAGGGACTGTGTTGATGGGCCGCGAACTGTGCAAATAGCCCAGCGGCGGCAGCAGAGACGTGATCAAGCCTGCATTGGACCTGAACAACGGAGGAAGACAAAGACCTGAAGGAGGGGTTCTGAAGTGTTTTTGTAGGGGGGAGGGCAAACAGGACTGGGGACACTTAGGTTTAACCTTTATAGTAAAGTAAAGTTTTTTACAGTGTAAAGTGTACAGTTGAAAGTCAAGTTGACAGTTAAAAGTTAAAAGTTAAAAGTTTAAAGTTTAAAGTTTAAAGTTTAAAGTTTAAAGTTTAAAGTTTAAAGTTTACAGTTTTACGTTGCATTTGTGGGGGGCCATGTGTATGTTCTGTGGGGGGGACTGGTTTGGTAGTTGCTGTATATATAAGTTTCTGAATCTGTATCTTTGATGAGTTTTCGGCAATGTAACGCCGTGTATGTAATTTGATTTGTAGAAGGGTCTTTCAATAAACTGCCTAAAACTGCCTAAAACTGCCTAACCCTAACCCTAACCCTAACCCTAACCCTAACCCTAACCCTTGGTAGCCATGCTGGAGGAACAACAGGGAAAGGAGCAGGAGCAACAGAGGCAAAGTCAGCAGGGAGTTGGGGGTTTGGAAGAGGGCTTTCTGCAGCCTCCCAGACAAATGTCAGCAGGTACTTTAAGTGTAAGCGAGGAGTCTGGGGAGACTCCAGGCTGTATAGAGAAGAATAAGGGAGAAACTTGTGTGGAGAGAGGGGGAGGGGTAGTTTGTGTCTTGCAAAGGAGAGATGTTATGGAGGAGGGGAGAGGTTCCCATAGACAAGAGTATGAGAAGGGCCAGCAGCAACAGCAGCAGAAACAGCAACATCAGCAAGAGACTGCAATTTTTAAAAGGCCAGAGACCTTCCCTTCACGGGGACAGAGCTCTAGTAGAGGGCGACCTAGAGAGAGAAGGGGAAGAGATCGGGACTGGGAAGTAGCTTCCCTTGCTTCTGAAGGTAGTGTACACAGTGAGAGAGGGAGTACAGAGTTGGATGAAGAGGAAGAGGAGGAGATGAGTAGAGAGCGAGTGCAGAGGACTGAGGGGACTTGGGAATGGGACACACGTCCATGTAAAACTCTAGAGGAGTGGGCACAGGACATTGCAGAGATTCCTTGGGGGGATGATGACCTCCTGATTCTGTGGGCAGACCTTGTCCACTGTATTCAAGTTTCAGGGGAGCAGGTGCGTATTAAGAATCTGGGAAAGTTGGGACAGAAAGGGGTGCAGCGAATATTGGAGGCAGCGAAAGAGGTGATTGTAGCGGTTTTGAAAGAACAGTGGGTAGGTTCCCTAGATCAGGCTTTTCAAGGAAAGGTGGACTTTCTAGTAGCGGCTAAGAAGGTGTTGAATTTTCGAAAGTTTAGAAGGCCAAGGATTAGGACTTTTCCTTGGATGCGAGAGGAAGGCATGGCGGGGCTGCTTTACGAGGTGGCTGAGTATTGGGAGAGGAGAGCTGTACACTTGGGAGAAGGATTAGAGGCACGGCAGGAAAATAGGGTTCCCTTTCGCTATGAAGATGGTGAGGCTTCCCTGACGGCCACAGCCTTTGCTAAAGGCTTGCGGCTGCTGGCGGAAGCTTTGGAGGAGAGGCGGCGGAGGCGACGACGCTGGGGAGCGTCTGATGAAGGGAGCAGTTTGGATTCAGGGCGTGGACAGAGAGGAGGGCGTGGTGTGGATGCAGATATGACTGATGATAGTGCTTCTTGGCAGCGACGGGGTCATACGCGCAGTTGTTCCAGATCATCGGGGATGACTGAGGGGGAGTCGATACCAGTGGCGATGATGACGGCAGCGATGGCGGCAGTGACAGTGCCAGTGGCGGCGGCAGTGGAGTGTGGAGGGCAGTTGGAGACAATGGCGGTGGTGGAACGGACAGTGACGGAGACAGAGATGAGGACAGTGATGGCGGCAGCAGTGGAGGACAATTCATCCTTGAGAGATGACGGGGAGGTGGCCGGACCATCGCATGGACTATCGTATGGACTGTCGTGGGGACAACAGAAACAACAAGGGCAAGGACAGGGACAACAGGGAGGGAGAGGGGGGGGTGGAGAGGATGCCTCTCTCGCCTCTTCCCCAAATGGACGGTATTATGGAGAGGGATTTGGACAATGTGAATACGGACATGGATTTGGGCATGGACTTGAGTATGAATGTGGAAATGGAGGTGGGTGGAGCAGTTGGGGCAGTCGGACATGAGGTGATTTCTGAGACGAGGGGGCGAGCAAAAGCAGTTCGCAGTGATAAAGTTCACCAGCAACGTGCCCCTTCTCTGCCTGGATCACGCTCACCGTCCAGGCAACCACGGTCCCCAAGGAGGGACGGGGAGGCTAGTGGGGGCAGTGCAGGCGGTGTAGGTAGGCCATCAAAGACCTATGCCTCGGCTGTAGGGGGTGGAGCTACACGCAGGTCTGTACCAAGGAAAGGTCCTGGGGAGGACGAACAACATGAGGGAATATGGGAAGAGGAGGATTTCCTCCAGCGCTTCCTTGAAGATTTGCCTCAGGAAACCGACCCTCGTCAGAGGTATGTCGTTCGGCTTCGTCACAGGCAGGGAGAGAGAGCTGAACACTTCACCCGGGAATGGGTGGAGCGGGATTTTTTGGAGGGGTATTTGAAATTCCCCCCAACGAGTGTGCTAGCGGTCATCTCTCCTCCGGGGATTCCGGAGATTGATGTGTGCCTGGAGGACGATCGGGGATACCGCCTGTTTTGGAGAAAGGTGCGAGATGCTTTCCGTAAGGATCCTATCTTTGCCCGGGATATCACGTTGATGCCCCTGTTTAGGGGGGAGGCAAAAGTCCTCACCATTTTTTTCAGAACCACTGTGGTTCCACAGGACGATGTCTGGTTGTGGTTGGCTCAGCGCTGTACGGTCCTGAGACCCCCAGGACGAAAGCGTGACATGAGGGGGTATTGGACGGGTGAATACAGGGCGGTAGTGGCATTGCAGCGAGATGCGCATACGGGCAGATTACGTCATCTGCCCAAGTATTTTTTTATGGGGGCGGACAGGGGGGTGACTAGATATAGCGGGCAGCCACCGGCCTGTTTTCTTTGTGGGGCATTTGATCACATTCGACGGAGTTGTACGTCAGAACTTTGCTCTAAGTGTGGGGTGCGTGGCCATCGCACGAGCGATTGTGATCGCCCGATTACCTGCAGTCTTTGTGGTATTCGGGGACATGCCTATCGACTGTGTCCTGAGTCGGTTATTAATAAAAGATATCCTGAATTTTTTGAGAAAGAACGGAGGAAGGCGGAGGAGGGAGTTCAGGAGGAGAGAGAGACTCGGGCACGCAGGCAGCAGCAGATGGAGAGGGAAGGGAGATCTACCTCTCCGGGTGGACATCAGTCTGCTGCAGGGGAAACAACTCGGGGTCGGGACAATGCAGCAGATGCCCCAAGAGCGGGAACGTCCAGTGGAACGGGAGGCGGTGACCAGGACAAGGAGACAGACTGGAGGCTGGTGTCTGGTCGGAAAGGTGGTAGAGGTGGTGGTGGTCAGATGGAGAGCAAGAGAGAAGGATGCACTGCAGAGCAACAGCAGCGGGACTCGGGTATGGGCTTGTTGGAGGAGGGCAGTAGTCTGGGATCCCGTTATGCGGTGCTGGGGGAAGAGGAGGAGGAGAGTTCAGTGGAGGAGGTTTCCTCCTCAGATGAGGAGAGGCAGGGGACAGTGCTAAAACCGCAACCGCAACGGCAAAGGGTGGGGAAAAAACGGGTGGGCCCAGAGTCCCCGGACTGTCCAAAAGGAGGAGAGATCAAGAGTCCTGTTGGATCCAAAGAGAAGGGGAGTCCTCGGGGGAAACGTAAAAAGAAGCGGCGAAAGGGGTCATTGGAAGTGCAGAGTGAGCAATTACACACGATGGAATCTCGGTTGTCCCCTGTGTTGGCAGTCCAACAGGAGGAGAGGAGTGAACAGGAGGAGGTGGGAGTTGAAGAGGAAATGCGAGTGGAGGAACAAGGGCAAAATGATGGTGGTGATGCTGGTGGTGGTGACTTGGAGGAGGAGGAGTCTGCTGTGATGGAGTCTGGTGTGACAGGGCATGGTGACCAGGTAACCATTCAGCTGAAGATGGCTTTGGCCCCGGAAGAGGAGAGACCAGAGAGAGGTCCGGGAACGGAGGGGTTAGAGAAAGTGGACTTGGACTCCCCCGAGGATGGGGTGGCTGGTAGGGCTACACCTCTGGACCACCAAGGTTCAGAGGGGGTAGAAATGAATGAATAGGTGGAGGTGAACATAAAGTGAAGCAGGGGAACATTTTGTTACCTTTAGGGGAAATTCATAAGTTGATGTGTGTTTACCTGTT
Source organism: Tiliqua scincoides (assembly GCF_035046505.1). NCBI lineage: Eukaryota > Metazoa > Chordata > Lepidosauria > Squamata > Scincidae > Tiliqua > Tiliqua scincoides. Next base: position 26,310 of record NW_027101368.1, on the reverse strand, counting down.
GTGTACTTACCTGTTGTGTACTTCCCTGGTGTGTATACTTACCTGTTGTGTATGCTTCCTAAAATGGTAAGGGGCTCTATCCTGATGACTTGATTGTTCTTCTAATGTTCCTTTTCGCTTCTTGAATTTCTTGTGGAGTTTGTGAAATGATATAAGAGGAAAAAATGTTAAAATGTTAAAATGTTATTCTGCTATGTTAATATGGGTTTTGACAGTGACTTTGTGTTTATAGTGATGTGAAAAGTGTGCAAGTGTACAAGTATGCAATTTAAGCATTTCAATTTAAGCATTTCAATTTAAGTATTTTAATCTGTCAAGTGGACAGTGATTCATTATGTATGTATGTATGTATGTATGTATGTATGTATGTATGTATGTATGTGGTTTGTTAACTCATATGGTAATGTAGTTCTTATAACATAGTTATGTTATAAGTTTTTGTTATTCGTTATGCATTTGTTGTATGAGTATTTCTATTGGTATGGTGTATGGTTCCTGGGTTTTGTTATATTGTATATTGAATTGTGTTGTATTGTATATTGTATATTGTATATTGTATTTTGTTGAAATGTACCTTGTTTCTGCTTTGTTTTGTAATGGGTGTATGTTTTTTGTATGGTAGGATGGTGATTTTATCCTAATAAAAATTGTTTCCTAAAAATTGTTTCCTAACCCTAACCCTAACCCTAACCCTAACCCTAACCCTAACCCTAACCCTAACCCTAACCCTAACCCTAAGGCGTCTCCCGGGCCCTGGACTGGCCGAGCCTGGCAGAGCAGGGCTGGGAGACGGTGGTCTCCGGGGCCGAGCCAGCAGCAGGTGCGGGAGCGTGGAGCGGGCCCCGGGCCTTCGCCAGAGCCGTCCCGTGGGCCGTGGTCCGGCTGGTCAACCTCTTTGTCCTGCTCGCCCTCTCCATCCAGCGGGGCAAGGAGCTGCAGGGCGGGAAGCCCACCGAGGCCCGGGCGTGGACGGACTTCGTGGTGTCCCGACTCCGCGACCAGGCCGGCTACGAGCGGGGCGTCCTGCCTCGGGACAAGTGGCGGCGGCGGTGGGCCTGGCTGCAGGGGGTGCACCCGCCCATCACATAGAGGGGCCTTTTGCACTGTAAATAGCTGTACCTGTTTGTATATCTGACGCTGTTTGTATATGTTTGTATATGGTTTTTCCAATGTTCCTTTAGCAATGTATCTGAGCCAGGATGGACCTTTGTGTTTTTCTGCATTTGTGTTTTTTCCCTTTGTTTGCACCAGGAGGGACTTTGTTGGGGGGAGGGTGCTGTTTTGGGGAATGTAACCTTTTAACTTTGTTTCTGTATTTGCTTTGTACCGGGGAGCTCTGCTCACAGTTTATGTAGTGGGCATCTCCCCTCTCTGTACTTGTGAAATGTAGAACGGTGGTTTTAACCCAATAAAAATTATATTTTCCTAAAAAAAAAAAAAATTATATTTTCCTAACCCTAACCCTAACCCTAACCCTAACCCTAACCCTAACCCTAACCCCGGTAGCACGGTCGGCCTGTGGGTGCGGGGGTTTTCTGGTCCATCTCCTGTGTGTTCTCTCTCCGTATGCCCGGTTATAAATATTTGTACATAGTTGTAAATAGTTGACCCTTTTTGATTCTGTTTTCTGTTGCTGTACCTCTTTGTGTACCTGTTTTGTATTAGTTTTGTATTAGTTTTGTATTAGTTCTGTATTAGTTCTGTATTTGCTTTGCATTGCTTTTGGTTCCCAGGTCTGTCCTGGGTTCTGTACAGAGGGATGTACTTCTCCGAGGGGGGTTTGTTTCTTTGCTTCTGTATTTTTATGCGTTGTATGCCATTGCTTTGTACCTTGTCCTCCCTGTTGGCTGTGCTTGTGTTCCTGACAACTGTTTTTAAGTGCTGTAGGACGGTGGCTTTGTCCAATAAAAATCATTTATTCCTAAAAAAAAAAAAAAAAAAAAAAATCATTTATTCCTAACCCTAACCCTAACCCTAACCCTAACCCTAACCCTAACCCTAAGGCAGCGGCAGCAGCAGCAGGAGGAGGAGGAGGAGGTGGTCCGAAGGAGGAAGGACAGGCATGGGAGCATTGGACGAGCCGCGTGGGCGCGTCTCGACGAGTTTTTGCGCCACGTGCCGTGGGGCCGTCGCTGGTGGTGTGAAGAGCAGCTGGGGTTTCGCCTGACGCCCACCTTGAAGGTCGGGCTGCTGGACTTCTGGCTCGAGGTGGCAAGCCAAGTGCGTGAGTATGGGGTGGAGGCACGCGTGTGTAAGACCCAGGGTGCGGAGAGGAGCTCCTTGAAACGGGACATCTACGGGGCGATTCTCCAGGGACTCTTGGAACGAGCGTCGGCTCACCGCCGGCTGCGGAGAGCTCGTCTCTCTGCGTACCTCTGGCAGCCAGAAGTGGCCGCGGGCACCTTTGGAGACCGCTCGGTCCCCTACAGTTTGTGGGAGCTCAGGTGGCGGGCCTACCATCAGGTGGTGCTGGTGGGAGGGACCATGCCATGGTTGGCGCCCGCACAACGTGTCTGTAGGAGGCCGGCGTGTTCCGCCCGGGGCACGGCCGAGGAGACTGTGCGGCATTTCGTGGAGGAATGCACTCCGGCCCAACTGCTGTGGCGCACTGTGGCGGGGGCGTTGGGCTTGCCTGGCTTAGCGCGACAAGGGTGGGAGAGTGTGGTGTCTGGGCAGGAACCTGAGCAGAGGACATGGGCGGTGGGGGTTCCGTGGTCAGTCATTCGCCTGATTAACCTCACCGTCCTCTCTGCACTGACCATCCAGCGTGGGAAGGAACTGCTGAGTCGCTCTTCTAGCGACGTGAATGCCTGGACTCGCTTTGTCCTTTCACGCGTGCGAGGCCTGGCCCACTTTGAACGGAGGGACCGACGGGTCAGTCAGGAGCAGTGGCGGAGAAGATGGGCCTGGTGGGGCGAGGTCTTCCCACCCATCACCTGAACTGGACGAGATGCTGCATTCCTTTGATGGTGCTGCTCTGTATGTTTGTCTGTTGCATTTTGTAATTTGTCTTTTGTAACACATTTGACTTGAACCTTCTTGTCTCTTATTGCTAGTGTTCTGTAATTAGTGTTGTGTAATTTGTGCATGTTCTGTTTTGTAATTTGTACCTCGTACTGTGTGCCTTGTCTGTAGTGCTTTGTATTTTATCTCCCGTATTTTATGGCTCTGGTATTTTATTCATGTATGGTTCTTTGTATATCTTGCTGTTGACGGTTTTATGGTTGTATTTTATGTCTTGTAGGACGGTTTTCTTTGCCAATAAAAATCTCATTTCCTAAAAAAAAATCTCATTTCCTAACCCTAACCCTAACCCTAACCCTAACCCTAACCCTAACCCTAACCCTAACCCTAAGGCGGCCGAGCACGTGCGGGTCCTGGGCATCTGGTTCGGCCCGGGCGACGGGGCGTGGGAGAAGAACTGGCAGCTGTGGGAGGAGAAGACGCGCTTCCAAGTGGGCCGGTGGCGAGGGTGGCGCCTGTCCGTCTACCAACGGGCGCAGTACGTCAACGGGTACTGCGCCCCGGGGGCGGTCTTTGTCGCCGGCGTCTACCCGCCCCCGCAGGCCGTCATGCGGAGAGCAACGGAGGAGACGATGCGCTTCGTCCTGGGCACGCCCTTCTTCCCGCTGGCCCGCGCCGAGCTCTACCGGCCGACGACGGAGGGCGGCCTGGGGCTGAAGGCGCTGCTCCCGTGGCTGACGGCCACCTACGTGGCGGCCAACTTCGGGAGGTGGTGGTTCGAGAAGGAGGAGGCGGCGACAGCAGCAGCAGCAGCAGCACCGACCGCGGCGGCAACGACGACCAGACGCCAGCAGGCCGTGTGGCGGGACTTTGGGGCCGTGTGGAGCAAGACCGCCTGGGGACGCCGATGGTGGGGGGCGGCGGAGGAGGAGCCGGAGGGACGGCAGCAGCAGCAGCCGCCGAGCCGCCTCACGGCCGCCCTCCTCTCTGCTCTGCCGGAAGACCTGATCGAGGCCGCGAAAGTCATCCACGCGTGCCGGATCCAGGCGGCAGAGTGCCGAAGGAGCGGAGAGGGAGAGCAGCGGCAGCAACTGCGACAGCAGTACGTGGACACGCAGCAAAGGCGGGAGCGGGCGCTGCGGCAGCGCCTCTACGACGCGGCCATCGGCGAGGAGCTCCGGCAGGGGTGGCGCCAGCGGCTGCTGAGGGGCAGCGTCCTCTCGAGCTACCGCCTCGACCGGGAGGCGGAGAAGCAGGCGTTCGGCGGCGGGCGCGACGCCGAGATCCCCTTCAGCCTGCGGGAGCTCCGCTGGCGGGCCTACCACCAAGTCCTCCTGGTGGGCGGCACGCAGCCCTGGCTCCCGGGGGAGCGGCAGACGTGTCCCAGCTGCCGGGCAGTGCGGGAAACCGTGCAGCACTACGTCGCCGACTGCCCGACGGTGCAGCGGCTCTGGCGGACGGTGGCGGCCGTCCTCCGGTGGCCGGCCCTCCAGCAGCAGCACTGGGAGACCGTCGTCTCGGGGCTGGAGCCGAGGCAGCAGCAGCAGCAGCAGACCAACGCGGCAGAGGCAGCGGAGACGGCGGCAGAGACGGCGGCAGAGACGGCGGCGGAGACGGCGGCAGTGACGGCGACCAGGACGGCGGCAGCGACGGCAGCGGGGCCGGCGGAACCAGCGCGCAGCGGACCGGCGGGCGTGCCCGTGCCGTGGGCCGTGGTGAGGCTCACCAACCTCTATGTGCTGCTCGCCCGGGGGCTGCACAGGGAGCGGGAGGCGCGGGACGCCCGGCGGCGAGCGCCCACCGCCCCGTGGGGGGACTTTGTCCTGCAGCGCCTCCGGAACTGTGCGTTGTGGGAAAAGGACAACAGGAGGGACATGGAGCGGTGGAGGCGGCGCTGGCGGTGGCTGAGCCGCTTCCCGAACCCCATCACCTAAGGGACTGTGTTGATGGGCCGCGAACTGTGCAAATAGCCCAGCGGCGGCAGCAGAGACTTGATCAAGCCTGCATTGGACCTGAACAACGGAGGAAGACAAAGACCTGAAGGAGGGGTTCTGAAGTGTTTTTGTAGGGGGGAGGGCAAACAGGACTGGGGACACTTAGGTTTAACCTTTAAAGTAAAGTAAAGTTTTTTACAGTGTAAAGTGTACAGTTGAAAGTCAAGTTGACAGTTTAAAGTTTAAAGTTTAAAGTTTAAAAGTTTTTAGTTTAAAGTTTAAAGTTTAAAGTTTTACGTTGCATTTGTGGGGGGCCATGTGTATGTTCTGTGGGGGGGACTGGTTTGGTAGTTGCTGTAAATATAAGTTTCTGAATCTGTATTTTTGATGAGTTTTCGGCAATGTAACGCCGTGTATGTAATTTGATTTGTAGAAGGGACTTTCAATAAACTGCCTAAACTGCCTGCCTAACCCTGTCTCTCAGTGTGAGTGGATGTGGTTTGGTGGAGCTCCTGAGGCTTTTCTTCAAAAACGTCTAATAGCTCCATTTTCGATGATGATGCCCCGGTTCCGAGTGTAGGAACAGCTGGGGGAATGCCTACTGAGCAGAATGAGGTCTATGATGCTTCGGTGAGCCGCACAGATCCCTCAAAAAACGCTGATAAAGAGTATGTCCCCCTGAACAAAGGATCTGCAGCAGGAAGGAAAATGGCTGAAGCTGTGAGTAATATTGATGTTGAAGGGGAAGAGGGAGGCATTCAATCCATCGCCATCCTTGCTCCCTGTGTGCTTCAGGATCAGGGGATTCTGTGTAAGGATGCCCAAGATTCAAAGGAAGATATGGGTGGGTATATTTCTGCAGATAAATCTGGCATGATCACAACAAAGATGGCTGCCTTAGAAGGTGGTGCTGTGGAGAAACAAATGCAGGGGAGGGTAGGAGACATGCAACCCATTGCAATCCACATCCCCAGAGTGCTTCACAGCCAAGAAATGTTGCGTGCAGTTGCCCAAGAGTCCAAGGAAGATGTTTCCAGGGATATTATAAAGCATAATGCTGGTAAAGCTGAATTACACATGGCTGTCTGTGAAGATAATAGGGAGAACAATCAAGGCCAGAGTGAAGGGGGAGGAGGACAATCCGTTGCAATCCTCTCTCGTGCAGTATCACAGAGCCATGAGATTTTGAACACAGCTGCCCAAGAGGTTCAGGAACACCCCCCAGAGATTATTAATGCACATATACAGAATTGTAAGATGGCTGCTGGTGTGCAAAATTGGACAGTGATGCAAGGTCAGGGAATAGGCCAAAGTACAAATTTTCTGCAGGGACAGGAAGAAGGGCTTGTGCCGGCAAAATCCTCATTGAGAATAGAAGGGGGACTGTCTGCAGAAAGTCAGGAGAAGGGGAACCCCCCTGGAAAAAACACTATTTCCATTTTGGAAGGTGCCAAAGAAAAGCAGCAGAAAAAAGATAAAAAACTGAAGGTGCAGTCTTCCCATGTTGTGAGAAATTTAACAAAAGCGTTTGAAAATGAAGATCTGTCCCTGGCAATAAGGGACCGTTCCCCCCACAAATCATACGTAGGTATGGTGGAGGAGGAAGAACGGAGCCAAGGAAAGATGGTGAAAAAACGTAACTTAGCCCATTATGGCTTTACCCCAATACAGTGGAAACAGGGCAAAGGGCCAAGTAAAGAAACTAGAACAATTGCCGTGACAATGACACAGCAAGATCCTTCTCCTAGTATGGAGGTAGATAATGACATCTTTAAAGTGCCAGCGCATGAGCCAGGAATGCTGGAAGGCCTGGAACAACTAGCAGTGCAACTTACAGGAGAAGGAGATCTCATAAATGTTGGAGAGCAAAGGGGTTGTGATAGTCCTCTCTTGTTTTTGGAAGATGACGGTGCTTCCAGGGATGGAAGCGAGGAGGAGGAAGAACAAAGAGAGGATACCAAAAGCAGGAAAGAGGGAAAACCACAACGTAAGCAGTCTAAAGAAGAAGAGATAAAAAGGGCTTGGCGAGCACTGCTGCAGAAAGACTTTAAAGAAGGAGTGCAAGCCATTGTCCATCCCAAAGAAGTGAGTAAATATGACATGGTGAGATTATGGGGGTTCATAGTGGCGCACATAAATCTGCCCATAGATGACCACTATAAATTGCCAAAACTAGGTCAGGATGCCTTATGGACTTTATTTGAGGCCCAGAAGGAACCCATGTGGCAACTTTTACAAGGGAGACCTGTGAATGAGATAGAACAAGAACCAATTCGAGCCCGGACTGTGATATTAGAAATTGTTAAGAAAGTAATTGTTTTTAGGAAGGCAAGAACTTCCATGAAACCTACACCAGACTGGCTAGAAGAAGGTAACATGATTAAAATGTTACAACAACTAATAAGATACTGGGAGCACCCTCCAGGGGACACCCAAATGTACCTCAAAGAAACTACTGAAGAGGGTTCGTCGTTGTTGGGGGTTCATGACCTGAGAGAGAAGATTATTTTTATCATCAACAATTTGAAACAAAGACAAAAGATTGCAAAACAGCAACAACCCCAGAAGGACTCTGAGAAACGGAGGCAAGAAGTGGCAGGTCAGACACCAGCTCCCTCATCCCAGCTACCACACACAAATGAGCGAATGGAGCAAGATAAAAATATGTTCACAGAGAAGGAATCGATTGAATTACAAATGCTTGAAGAGGATTTGGAGAGGGCTACAGGGGGGCAACCTCTTACACCTGTCAAACAGAACAAAGGAAAGCCAACTGATAATGAGGACTCACCCGAAGATGCTCCTGACACTGTAAAGAAAGCACCTTATGGTAAGAAGCCCAGAAGAGATAAAGAATGGGGTGATGAAGTGCCTCCTGATGAACAGGGACCAAATTCAATGGAATGGGTAAATGCAGAGTCACAGCAACCTGCAGGGGTGGTTCTGGAAACCACTGATCAATATCAACAGCAGGGAGCTAGGCCAAAAGTGGTGCAGTCTTCCCTTGGGAGAGGACTTGCACCTCGTCAAAAGACTGAAAGTACTAAATTTCCATTGCAAGATGGGCATTCAAGTCAGAGTTATGAAGGACAAGAGGGTCCAGTTGAGAAGAACCGTACTGAAGAATCAACGAGGCCTGAGACGAGACCATCATACGCAAACGTAACAGGATCTAATAGGCGGGGAGAGCAGTCAGCTGGGCGAAGACGTGCAAATTGGACTTTTACCAGCAGAGATCAGATGGATGAGGAGGATGCCTACTGGCAGAATGCTACGGGACAGGCTTCAGATAAAAGAAACCCAAAAAAACGATTTGTAGTCAGGTTCATGTACAAAGGAACGGACCCCGAAAAGGGGACCAGAAAGTACCTGATTAATCTGTTGCTTAAGAAGCACCTAAAAATTCCAAGAGAGGATGTGGTTGCTGTGCTCCAGCTGTCTGGTTCAAAGGAGATAGATTTCTGCTTGGCATCAGAAAGAGCTTATCAAAAGTTCTGGCTAGATTGCAAAGCTCTAATGATCTGGGATGAAGCTCTGCTGCAGGAATATGATATAGTCCCTCTTTTCCGAGGTGATACCAAGGTTCTCACAATAATACTGAGAACCACAACCATTCCAGCACAAGATATAGCTACCTGGATTTCCAAGTATGCTGATGTTCTAATGGGTCCAGATAAGAAGAGAGATGAAGATGGTTATTGGACTGGAGAATACCGTGCAGTTGTCACTATGAGACACAGCAGTGCACACTTTCCCAAATACTTCTTTTTAGGTTTAGACCGAGGAATCACAAGGTATAGTGGTCAACCACCTGCTTGTTACCACTGTGGAGCATATGACCATATCCGGAGGTTTTGCTTCACCTCACTGTGTTTGCGGTGTGGTGAGAGGGGACACGACGCAAGGATGTGCCAAAAAGGGATATGCTGTAATCTGTGTGGAAAGGTTGGACATATTTACAATAGGTGCCCTGAAGCGCATTATAATACACAGGAATGGAGAGAGAGAGAAGAAGCAAACCGACACTCTAGCCAGGAAGATGATGGCAAGGCAAAAGAAGGAAACTCAGAACGTTCAAGTGAATCAGAGGGAAGTAAAGGCGCACAGGCACAGAGAAGATACCAAGCAGTGAATGCAGAAGAGCTCTCTCCTAGGAGAGGGGTCCAACCGCCCAATCCGTCTGGAGAGAGATCCACGCAATGGAGAAATGTACAAAAAAAAAAAGGTGGGAAAAGGACACAAAAAAGAAATCACTTACCACCTGCTTCAGGATTACAAGGACTGGCTGAACAGAACAAATTTCAACTGTTGCAGTCTGAGGATGAAAGGGAGGAGAGTGGTGAAGGTACCACGAATGAGTTGTCTGAGATAGATGAAAGTCACCTTCAAAGTCCATCTTCACCAAAAGAGCAATGCTCCCAACGTAAGAAAAATAAGAGAGAAGAGAAGGGAGTAAAACGTCAAGTAAAATTGGATCCTCGGGCCCGGAAAGATGTAGAAAGCCTGCATGAAGAAATAATGGACAAATACATGGAACTAGACAGATACAAAATTAGATTCCAAAAAGATCCTGAAGGAAAGGAGAGTGATGTTCTTTTTGGTACAATTATTGACATGGAAAAAGAAATTAAAACATTAGAAAAAAGAATGACCCAAATGATGGTAAACATGGACAAGACAGCAGGAGAACTGGAGGATGAACAATTAAACCAAAAACGTAAAGCCACTGAAGGGCAGTTTAAGAAAGAGGAAAAGCAAGATGAACCAACACAGAGTGATTTGGAAACAGTAAGCTTATCAAAAGAGACTCTGGTAGAACAAACATCTGCTGCTATCATTGATTTAACTACTTCTCCCATTTCCAGCCCTCTTATTTCCAGCCCTCCTGAGCCTCCGGATGGAGGTGCTGGAGTAGTAAGTAAGGCTACACCTTGGATTTCGTCTGAGGGGGTAGAGGATGAAAGACAGAAAGGAGATAGAGATGAAAAATTTTCTTCATCCCCAGTTGACACACTCATACAGCAAACGGTGAGAAAGGAGAGGCCGGACTTACAGGAAACCTCTTCAGATTCGAGTATGGAGACTGCAGATGAAGACTTATAGGAATAAGAAAAAATAGTTCTTACTAATTTGACTTGATTTAAGAAGAATATTAAGGTAAATTGAATATAAAAGCTTTAATTGACATTTAGGTAATTTAATAGTTTATCTCAGTTTTAATTAGAATTGCCTTTAAAACAGGTTTTATTGAACTCTTTAAACTTTATTTAGTGTTATTATGGGTCACCTAAAAATTATAACATGGAATACCCGAGGGTTAAAAAGCCAAGAGCGGCGGATTGAAATTCTTTCAAAACTTCCTGGTTTAAATCAGGATATTTATATATTGCAAGAAACCCACTTTTGTAATGAAAGCGATCGGAGTCAGGCTCAAAAGGCGTGGACTTTAGGTCCATCGTTCTGGACTTATGGTAATGATCGCAATGATGGGGTGGGAATTCTTTTTAAGCAAAAGGAAAATATGATTATTGAAGGGGTATTAGAAGCTGTTCCAGGGAGACTTTTAATAGTTGATTTCTCCCTCAAAGAACTGCTACCTAACGGCAACATAGAAGCAAAAAAATTTCGTATATGTGGATTATATGCTCCACAAACATCAACATCCAGGAAAAAATTATGGACCCAATTGAAAGATTTTTGTAACACCAGAAGAAGTCTACTAATCCTAGGGGACTTCAACAATAGATCCAAAGTGTCAGATAGAAGCGGTCATGTAGACTCAAGTACTTCAGGCAAATATTCAAAGACTCTAACTCCTGAAGAGAAAATGCTACAAACTTTTTTAGTTAAACTGGAACTTCAAGATAAGGCTCTAGAAGTCAGAAATGAGTTAGATTTTTTCCCTGTGGTTTGTAGAAAAACATTTTTGGATAAATATACTGATGTAAGTGGAATAAGATTCACCTATTATCATGCTGAATTTGCCAGTCGCATTGACCGTTTGTGGGCCCCAAAAGCTCTAATAGTTAATAAGTGTCGTGTATTGATTACACCTTGGTCTGACCACGGTATGCTTGTTTTTGAATGTGGCACTGGGCAGATACACCCAAGGGGGAAACCCCTCTGGAGGTTAAGGCCGAATAACCTTGATAGACTTGAATATAGAACTGTTCTCGAATCAGTCTTAGCAGAAATGATGACGCTTTTTGATCTTTATCCTGATGACCCCTCTCAATGGTGGGAGAGGTTAAAGAGAACTGTTGCTAAAAAATGTCAAAGCTATGAAAGAAATATTGTTAAAAAAGAGATTACAGAATACCATAGAGCAATTACTGAGTTCTTAAAGTGTCACGCAAATGTTAACCAAGGTTTGTCAGTTAATGAGACTGTATTACAAAAATCGAGAGACATTATTGCTACCTTTCAGAGTAAACAAAGGGAGAAGAGGAGTAAATATAAACAATTTAGGACTAAAGGAGGCATAGTAGATGTTGATCAGTGGGCAAAGAATAGATGTCCTAAAACCTCGATAGACTGTGAGGGATTGCGTGAGACTGAAGAACATCAGGTTAAGTTCCATCCTAGAGAAATGGTTACTATCATGGAAACCTTCTATCGTAGGCTTTTTACGCCAAAAGAGATTGAAATGCAGGATGTTAAAAATTTTTTAACTGATTTAACGAAGGAAAATGTATGTATGTTGTATCAAGGACTTGATGAAGAAGATGTCTATTCACTTTTGTGCCCAATAACAGAGCAAGAAGTGAAGAGAGTTATAGTAAGTGGTAAAGGGAAATCTGCTCCTGGGCCAGATGGACTTGGCTGGAAATTTTATAAAGTGTATAGTCAGTGGCTGGTTCAACCCCTCACTGTGGTTCTAAATTACTTTCTTACACAACATAAATTGGGCAACTCTTTATATGGCGGGATTTTAATCTTCTTCCCAAAACAAGGGGATTTAACGCTTCCTAAGAACTGGAGGCCAATTGCTTTAACCAACGTCGATTATAGAATTTTAGCAAAAATCCTTAATGAGCGATTGGCGAAGGTGGCCCATAAAATTGTAATTGGATGTCAAACAAGTGGGGTACCGGGCAGGTTTATGACAGATTCTTTATGTTTGTTCAGGGAAATATTCAATTTAGTAAAAAAAGGAAAATGGAATGGGCATTTGGTACAATTAGATCAAGTTAAAGCATTTGATAACATTCATCATGCGTATTTATGGGAGGTTTTAAAGTGGAAAGGAATACCATCAAGGTTTGTTGAATTTTTACAGTTACTATATGAGGGAGCAACCGTGACGCCACAAATCAATGGCTGGCGTGGCGGTCGTGTTCCTCTTTTGTCAGGTGTAAGACAAGGTTGTCCCCTAAGTCCTTTGTTATATGTTTTAGCATTGGATCCCATTTTGGCAAAAGTGTATTTAGACGAGGGCATCTCAGGGATACGATTGCCAATTTCTGAAAGGTTAGGGCTGATTTTAGCCCCAAATCCAAATCTAATTAAGAATGGGGAAGACTTAACAGATGGTAATCTAAAGCAAGAGAAAGAAAGTTGTGTGGTAGCAAAGTTGGTAGCTCATGCTGATGACGTTTCAGTGTTAGTAAAAAATTCATTTGAGATTAAAAGACTTTTTTCTCTGTTTGAAACGTATGAGAAATGTTCAGGAGCAAAACTGAATATTCAAAAAAGTTTTTTGCTCTCGTTGAGTGCTAAAGAGGAAAATATAGTAATGACTCCAATGGAAAGTGTAATTCACTCAAATATGGGAGACAAAGAACCAGAAAAAACTGAGGCCGTTAAACTTTTGGGGATTTATTTCTCCCTCAAGATTAATGGATGGCATATTAACTGGAATAACTGGATTATAAAAGTGAGGGAAAAATTAAAAATGTGGAAGAAATGGAGTTTAACGGTATACCAAAGGGCAATATATATTAAGACCTATCTGATGCCGGTAGCAACTAATGTAGCTACTGTGTATCCTCCACCAGAATGGGTGATAAAAGAGGCTGAAACCCTGATTTTTAACTTTCTGTGGGGCACGGCCCATTTCCCTTTGGCAAGAGCCACAGCTTACAGACCCATCCAGGAGGGAGGATTGGATTTGCCAGCTATTGGGCCCATGTTTCTAGTTACTTTTTTGTCTTTCAATTTCGGAAGATGGGCACAAATAGAAGGCCAGATGAGCATCGTAAGTGATGTTAAGTTTTGGTTAGTGGCTTTTGCCACAGGGTGGAAAGGAAAAATCTGGGGCAACAGTTGGTGGGAAAAGGGAAGTTTCTCTTATAACGTTACCCAGATGATGAAGTGTACAGGTCCGGATTATTTAACGGAAATTTACAGAAAAGTTAAGAAATGGAAGATCGAAGCTGAATGGTTGAAAGAGGGATTTATTGTGAAGGTCATCAAAAAGAGAATGTATTACCAAATTTTGGAGAAGTGTTATTTTCAGCCTGATTTAGAAAAAAAGAAGTCTAAGTCTACATTATGTAAATATTTAAAAGAGCCAGTGTATCCAATTGAATTTTTTAGAGATAACAGGGTGCCACTGTATTTGTGGGATTTGCGATGGCGTTTTTACCATCAGGTCTATGCTGTTCAAGCGGCCAGACCCTGGTTGAGTGAAAACGCCCAGGTATGTGTTAGATTGGTTTGTCGTAAACAGATGGCAAGAACAGGAGAAGTTCAAAAAGAGACTATCAAACATTTTGTTAGCAAGTGTCCTTCGGCTAGAGCAACATGGAGGGAGTTAGCCAAAAAACTGAACTGGCCTGCTTTGGCATGTCAAGACTGGGAGGCGATCGTGTCAGGGAATGGCGACGCAGAATTTTATCCAGGACCACGAAAGAAGACGACCAACAGGAAACGTCGAAGAGAAACCGCAGAGATCTCGGTCAGAGATTGCTGGATGGTTCCTTGGTCCACGGTAAGATTAATAAATTTGCTAGTGTTAATGGCTTTAACTTATCAAAGACATGGAGAAGTAAAAACACAAAAAGAGTGTAATGTAACTAATTCGGTTCAATACATCCTGTTTAAAATGAAAGCATTAAGCCAGTATGAAAAAGAAAGAATATCTAAGGTAAAATGGGCCAAGCTATGGCCATGGGATCAAGGAACCACTCCACCAATTACTTGAATATAAAAACAACCTTCGATGAAGAGACTGTGAAGTAATAGCGATAGTGGGAAATATGTATTAGAGATAAGTTAGTCAGGTATATAAATGTATTAGTTAGAAATTAAAGGGAAACTCGGAGTGTGACGGATTTTCGCGATCGGGTTTGTATGATGAGACAGTAGTATGTTAAATCTTTAATAAAAAAAATCTATATTCCTAAAAAAAAAAAAAATCTATATTCCTAACCCTAACCCTAACCCTAACCCTAACCCTAACCCTAACCCTAACCCCTAAACCCTAACCCTAACCCCTAAACCCTAACCCTAAGTTTGTGTTTCTGTATTTATTGTGATTTCTGTTCGTTGGGAGTCTTTTGCAGCTGACTTAAGCGTTTTTCGTTTGTACCGTCGATCCTTTTGTTTCGGGACCCAACCCCACTTTATTGCGCTATCCTAATGGAGAGCCAAGGGGGTCCAGCCTGGAGGCTAAACTTAGCCACCTGGAACGCCAGGGGCTTGAGGCAGGAGGAGAGGCGGGGGGAGATCCTGGCGGCGCTCGACCGCCTGGACCTCGACCTGCTCGTGCTGCAGGAGCTGCACTTTCGGGGAGAGGAGGAGCGCAGCAGTGCTCAGCGGCGCTGGCGGGGCGGCCCGTCCTTCTGGTCCTTCACCCCGGAAGGGACAGGCGGGGTGGCGGTGCTGGTGCGGGCCCGGAAGGGCCTGACCGTCAAGCGCTGGGTGGAGGTGACGCCGGGAAACTTGGCCCTGCTGGATTTTAACCTGTCCGGCATCTCCGAGTCCGGCCAGCCGGAGGAGCGGCGTTTCCGGCTCTGCGCCGTCTACGGCCCCCAGCGGACCGGGCTCCGCAAGAGCCTGTGGACGCGCCTGCGGGACCACGCGGTGGCGACCCAGCGGTCGTTGCTGGTAGCAGGGGATTTCAACAACCGGGCCCGGGAGCAGGACCGGGTGTCGCTGCGTCCCGGGGCGGCGCCAGCCCCGGCCCCCCTGACCCCGGAGGAGAGGAGCTTGCAGGAGCTCCTGGAGGGCGGGCTCGGCCTCGTGGACGCAGCCCTGCAGGCGGAGAACCATCTGGGCTTCTTCCCCACGCACTGCAGGCACACCTTCCAAGCCAACTGCCCGGAGCGGCGGGAGGGCCGCTTCACCTATTACCACCCCAGCGTGGCCAGCCGGCTGGACCGGGTGTGGGCGGAGGCCTTCTGGGAGGTGCAGGAGTGCCAGCTGCGCCTGACGCCGTGGTCGGACCACGGCCTGCTGGCCTGTCGCCTGGCGGCGGGGCGCCTGCCGCCCCGCGGGCGGCCGCGTTGGCGGCTGCACCCGCACCTGCTGCGGGAGCAGGAGCTGCGGGACGTGCTGGAGGCGGCCATCGTATCCGCCAAGACCCGGCTGGCGCACGAGCCCTGCCGGCTCACGGCCTGGTGGGAGAGCCTGAAGGGGGAGATCCGGAGCCAGTGCCAGGCGCTGACCGCGCGGGCCTACCGCCGGGACCTGGCGGAGTACCACTGGGCGCTGAACGGGTTCCTGGCCGCCCACCAGCGCATCAACCGGGGCCTGGCCTTTGACCGGGAGAAGCTGGCGCGGGACGGCGACGTCGTCCAGGCCTTCCACCACAAGCGGCGCGAGCGCCGGCGGCTGCGGCAGCGATGCCGCGCCAAGGGGCCGGTGGTCGAGCGCGACGAGTGGGAGCGGAGCCAGCGGGTCCAGGCGCCCCAGCAGCCCATGGAGGGCCTGCGGGAGGCGGAGAGCGGGCAGCTGCGCACCACCCCGGAGGGCATGCTGTCGGTCCTGCACCGACACTATCAGGCGCTCTACGGGGGCAAGGAGCAGGACCTGGAGGCCGTGCGGGCCTTCTTGCGGGACGCCCTGCCCGAGGAGCGGGACCGGCTCACAGCGGAGGAGGAGGAGGGCCTGACCCATCCGGTGACGGTGGAGAAGGTGCTGGAGGCCATCCGGCGGGGCCGAGAGGCCTCGGCGCCCGGCCCGGACAGCCTGGGCTATGCCTTCTACAAGGCCTTCCAGCAGCACCTGGCCCAGCCGCTGACAGAGGCCTTCAACGAGGCCCTGTCGGGCAAGAGCAGCTTCAGCGGGGCGTTCTTCGGGGGGGCGTTCACCTTTCTGTACAAGGGAGGGGACCCCACGTTGGTCACCAACTGGCGCCCCATCACGCTGACCAACGTGGACTACCGCATCCTCGCCAAGGTGCTCAACACCCGCCTGGCGAGGGTGTCGCCCAAGCTGGTCCACGGGACGCAGACCAGCGCCTTAGGGTTAGGGTTAGGGTTAGGGTTAGGGTTAGGGTTAGGGTTAGGATAACCCTAACCCTACAAGCTGTTGACTACAAGTTGAGGGTTAGGGTTAGGATAACCCTAACCCTAACCCTAAGGGCGGCGGATGGTGGACTCGCTGATCGTGCTGCGGGAGGTCTTCCAGGCCACCCGGGCGGGCGTGTGGGGCGGGGCGGTCGCCCCTGCAGGTCGACCAGTCGAAGGCCTTCGACCGGGTCGACCGGGCCTACCTGGAGCAGGTGCTGGTCAGCAAGGGCGTCCCCGCAGGTCGACCAGTCGAAGGCCTTCGACCGGGTCGACCGGGCCTACCTGGAGCAGGTGCTGGTCAGCAAGGGCGTCCCCGAGGCCTTCGTGGGGTACCTGCGCACCTTCGTGGGGTACCTGCGCACCCTGTACTGCCAGGCCAGCGTCACCCCGTGGGTGAACGGGCACCCGGGGGAGCCGGTCTTCCTGCGCTCGGGCATCCGGCAGGGCTGCCCGCTCAGCGCCCTGCTGTACGTGCTGGCGCTGGACCCGCTGCTGGTGCGCATCCAGCGGGACGGGCGGATCGGGGGCATCGACCTGTCCGGGGGCAGCGGCGAGGGGCCCGTGAAGGTCGTGGCCCATGCCGACGACGTCTCGCTGCTGGTGCGGACCTCTGGGGAGCTGCGGGCGGTCCGGGAGCAGATCCGGGCGTACGAGGCCGTGTCCGGGGCGGCCGTCAACCCGGACAAGTCCCGGAGCTACGTCCTCCGGCCCCGGGCGGAATCGGTGGGGCTCCGCTCCATGGCCTCGCTCTGGGAGGAGGAGGAGGAGGGCGCCCAGGCAGCAGCGGGCGAGGAGGCGGAGACGGTCCCCATCCTGGGCGTGCACTTCAGCCTGCGCGGCCGGGGCTGGGAGGCCAACTGGCGGGCCTGGGAGGAGAAGGTGGAGGCCAAGCTGCGGCTGTGGCAGCCCTGGCGCCTGGGCCTGTACCAGCGGGTGAGGTACATCAACACCTACTGCACCCCGATGGCCACCAGCCTGGCCGCGGTGTTCCCTCCGCCCAAGCGCCTCCTGGACGGCGTGACGGGACGGGTCTTTGCGTTCCTGTGGGGTACCAAATTCTTCCCCCTGGCGCGGGCCACCGCCTACGGGCGGGTGGCCGAGGGCGGCCTGGGCCTGCAGGCGCTGGGCCCGCTCTTCCTGGCCGTCTTCCTGGCGGCCAACTGCGGGGGCGTGGTGCGGTGGCAGCTGCGGCTGCGGGCAGAGGAGGAGGCGGGCGTGCCCCTAGCTGTCACAAAGGGCGGCTCGGCCTGGGTCCGTCTGCGCGACGTGCTCGAGGGCACGGCCTGGGGGCGCCGCTGGTGGACGGGGCAGGAGACGGGCTTCCGCCTCTCGGCCGCGCTGCAGCTGGGCCTCCCGGAGTACTGGCAGGAGGCGGCGGGCTGGATCCGGGAGTTCGGGGTGAGCGCGGCACAGTGCAAGGGGCCGGACGGCGGGGTGGAGGAGGCGGCCCTCCGGCGTGCCACCTACAACGCCCTGACCGAGGGGCTGCTGGAGACGGCCCGGGCACACCGGCGCCTCAAGCGGGCCCGCCTCTCAGACTACCTCTTCCAGGCGGAGGCGGTCCGGGGCACCTTCGGGGACCGGCTGATTCCCCCACAGCCTGTGGGAGCTGCGCTGGCGGGCCTTCCACCAGGTGCTGCGGGTGGGGGCCACGAGCCCCTGGCTGGTGGAGTCCAGCAAGCTCTGCAGGAGGCCGGCCTGCTCGGAACAGCCCCTCCCACGAGAGACGGTGGCGCACTTTGTCAGCGAGTGCGCCCCGGCCCGGCGCCTGTGGGAGGGCGTCTCCCGGGCCCTGGACTGGCCGAGCCTGGCGGAGCAGGGCTGGGAGACGGTGGTCTCCGGGGCCGAGCCAGCCAGCAGGTGCGGGAGCGTGGAGCGGGCCCCGGGCCTTCGCCAGAGCCGTCCCGTGGGCCGTGGTCCGGCTGGTCAACCTCTTTGTCCTGCTCGCCCTCTCCATCCAGCGGGGCAAGGAGCTGCAGGGCGGGAAGCCCACCGAGGCCCGGGCGTGGACGGACTTCGTGCTGTCCCGACTCCGCGACCAGGCCGGCTACGAGCGGGGCGTCCTGCCTCGGGACAAGTGGCGGCGGCGGTGGGGCTGGCTGCAGGGAGTGCACCCGCCCATCACATAGAGGGGCCTTTTTGCACTGTAAATATCTGTAAATATTTGTATATCTGACACTGTTTTGTATATGGTTTTTCCAATGTTCCTTTAGCAATGTATCTGGGCCAGGATGGACCTTTGTGTTTATGTATTTCTGTTTTTCCCCTTTGCTTGCACCAGGAGGGACTTTGTTGGGGTGGGGAGGGTGCTGTTTTGGGGAATGTAACCTTTTAACTCTGTTTCTGTATTTGCTTTGTACCGGGGAGCTCTGCTCGCAGTTTATGTAGTGGGCATCTCCCCTCTCTGTACTTGTTTTTTGTAGAACGGTGGTTTTAACCCAATAAAAATTATATTTTCCTAAAAAAAAAAAAAAATTATATTTTCCTAACCCTAACCCTAACCCTAACCCTAACGCTAACCCTAACCCTATACTGTAGGAGGAGGGTGTGTTTTTGTGCAGCTCCTGGGTTTTTGCACAAAAAACGTCTCAAACACGTTATTTTTCTGAAGATGCCCAGGTTCCAACCATAGGAACAGCTGGGGTAATGTCTGTTGAACAAGAGGAGGTACGGCATGCTGAGCTGCAGCCTCTGGAATCTTCAAGAAATGCTTGTAAAGGGCGTGGCTCCCTTGAATTGCAGAAAGAAGACTACATGGCTGAAAACCAAGAAGTTGGTGAGTCTGCTTCCTTGGAACTGTTGTTGGGGAGGGATTCACTAAAGTCCCCTGCCTCTTTTGAACTACAAGGCCTTAAAGCCTCACAGGATAAACTGTTGGAGGTTATGGAACCCAGCCTGGGCAAAGATCTAAGCAAGGCCCCTGCTTTGGAAGGTCTGTTAGGCCAAGATGCCTCTGAAGTGCTGGAACAACAGAATACCATGTCTGTGGGAGGAAAACCTTTTGTGAATTTAAGGGGATCAACCCCCCACTGTTCCCAAGTGCCAGTAGACTCTTCCCAGAGTCAGCAAATATTAAGTTTGGGGGTCCAAGAAGGACAGCCACGCCCAACAATAAAAACAATGGAGAAAACTACTATTCCTTTAATTGAGTGTATGCAACCAAAGGAAGAGTTTTATATGGCAAAAACTGTAATGGGGACAAGGGAAAAGTATTTTGAAAATTCTGCAAATATGGGAGAAACCTCCAAAAAGGGGGTTATCCCATTATTGCAAGGTAGTAAAATAAAACCACATATTAAAGAGAGGAAAACTAAACAACCATCACAAGCATTAAGAAATCTTACTAAAGTGTTTGAGGCTGAGGAATTGTCTTCATTAGAGCGGGATCGTTCACCTCATAAGCCTCGAGGAAAACTTGAGTGGGAAGATGAAAACAGTCAAAAGGAAAGTAAAAAGAAATATAGCCTGGTTGAATATGATTTTTCCCCATTGAGCCGGGAAACTGATGAAGAGAGGAAACACGCTGCTGGGCAAATACAACAGGGATCTTTTCCTGCAATGGATGTGCATGATGGTGTTGTCATAGTAAGAGAGACAGTAAAGACTGGGGCTATTGTAGGACAATCGGAAATGCAACAGGCGCAGGAAGCAGATCCCTTCTTACCTGAATTAGAACCTGGATATGATAGTCCTTTAATTTTTTCTGATATTGAAAGTGCCTCCAGAGAGGGAAGCGAGGAGGAAGAGGAAGAGCAAAGAATAGATTTTGTAAAGAGTAAAGGTAAAAGGCCACAACATAAACCCTCTAAAGAGAAGAATATCAAAGAAGTTTGGGAAACTCTGCTGCGAAAAGATTTTAAGGAAGGAGTACAAAATATCATTCATCCAAAGGAAGTCAATAAACTTGATATGGCTAAGTTATGGGGTTATATAGTGACACATATAGACTTACCTATAGACAATAACTACAAATTGCCAAAATTGGGTCATGATGCCCTATGGACTTTGCTTGAACAACAAAGGGACACGATGTTACAAATGTTATTAGGGAAACCCATTGAAGAGCTTGAACTGGAACCTATTCGGGCCAAGACGGTGACATTAGAAATAGTTAAAAAAACCATGGTTTTCAGAAAAGCTAGAACATCGATGATTTCATTGCCGGATTGGTTAGAAGAAACAAATATGATAAAAACATTACAACAATTGCTAAGACATTGGGAACACCCTTCAGGGGATGTAGTGTTGCGTTTCAGAGAAAGGTCTGAAGAAGGCTCGTGCCTCATGGGGAGGAAAGAATTTTTGGAGAACATGATTTGTGTCATTAATGGTTTAAAACAAAGACAGAAGATAAATAAGCAACACCATCCTCGACAGAGCCAGGAGAGGCATAAATCCCCTAAACAGGGAGAAGAATCTAGTAAGCTAGAAAAAGGAACGGGTTTAGAAATAATTACAGGAGATCAATTTTTTACCCCAGTTAAGGGACGGCAGGAAAAAGGAGAAATCATAATGGAAGAGGGATCATCTGAGGAAGTTCCAGATACAGTTAGAAAGGTACCACCCAATAAAAGACAAAAAAGAAGCAAAGAGTGGGGAGATGAGCCTCTCCCTGATGGTCAAGAATCATCTAATATGACATGGTTTAATGTTGGACAACAACAACAATCTGCGGGGTCTATTCCGCAACCTGTTACATTATATGAACAACAGGGAGCTAGGCCTAAAGTTATTCGGTCTTCAAGCAAGGAAAAGTCTACCCCCTCAAAGGAGAGGGAAAGTGATTTGGCATAGGAAAGGAGTTCTGCACAAAGCATTCAACGACAGGAAGACTCTACGGAGGGAGAACATGTTGAAGATTTGATACATCAAGAACCAAAACGATCCTATGCTAATGTGATAGGATCTATCCCAAGAGGGGAGCCGTTGTCTAGGAGAAGACGTTTTTTCCACGTTCCTGTTGATCAGAGAGATAAGGAGGATGAAGAAGATGCTTATTGGGGTAACATCACTGAGGAAGCATCAGATGATAGAAACCCTAAAAAGCGATTTGTTGTAAGGTTTACTTATAAAGGAACGGATTTTGAGAAAGGAACCAGGAGGTATTTAATTCGTCTTCTACTTAAAGAAAACTTGGATATCCCAAGAGAAGATGTTGTTGCAGTAATACAGTTACCTGGCTCTAAAGAAATAGACTTTTGTCTAGCTTCAGAGAAAGTATATCAGAAATTTTGGCTGGACTGTAAATTTTTAATGGAAAGACATCCACTTCTTCTTAAAGATTATGACATAGTTCCCCTTTTTCGTGGAGATACAAAGGTCCTCACTATAATCTTGAGGACTACAACTATTCCTGCACAGGACGTAGACACATGGATTTCTAGGTATGCTACAGTGTTAATGGGACCTGATAAGAAGAGAGATGAGGACGGGTATTGGACAGGAGAATACAGAGCAGTAATTTCCTTTAAACACGGTAATAAAGAAATACCCAAATATTTCTTTCTGGGGTCCGACCGTGGGATTACTCGTTATAGTGGACAGCGCCCAGCCTGCTACCACTGTGGAGCTTACGATCATATACGTAAATTCTGTTCCACATCACTGTGCTCAAGATGTGGGGTGAGAGGGCACGAGGCGGCGGCCTGTCGGAAAGGGATATGTTGCAATCTTTGCGGAAGGAGTGGCCATGTATATTATAGATGCCCTGAGGCATATTATAATATGCAAGAACAAAAGAAGAGGAAAGAAACCGAACGTCAAACTGGGAAAAGTGAGGAAGAGGAAAGAAAGGAGGAAAACTCAGAGATTTCAAGAGATTCCGAAATACATGGGGAGAACCAGAAATTGAAGCAGATGAGGAAAAAGGGAGATGTATCCAGGGAAACAACAACTGCTCAATTAATCGACAACATGGAAGAGAGACCCTCCGAGTGGAAGGATGTTCGACAGAGAAAAGGTGGGAAAAGGTCTCAAAAATTGAAACATGTACAATCTGGAATAGTGTTAGAAGAATTAGTGGAGAAAAATAAATTTCAATTTTTACAGCCTGAAGATGAGGGGGAGAGTAGTGATCAAGATATTAGGAATGTGTTATCTGAGATAGATGAGAGTTCTCTTCAGCAGGAAGATGATGGAAATCAACCATCTCCAAAGCAGCAGCGTTTTAAGCAAAAGAAGGCAAAGAAAGAACAGAGACGAAACAAAAGTCAATTAAAAAATGAATCTCATGCTAAGGAAAATATAGAACAACTTCTAGAGGAAAGATTAGGAAAGTGGGCGAAATTAGATGAATACCGCATTAGGCTTAATATTGTTTCTGAGGAAAAAGAGCGTGATTCCCTCATGGAAAATATTTTGAACACTGAGAATGAAATCACAATAATAGAAAACAAAATACGCTCAGCGATGTTCAATATGGATATTACAATGGGGGAAATGGAAGATCAGAAGCAGAACTCGAAAGATCAAGTTACAGAAATACATTCTGAAGAACAAACAGGAATCTTGACGAGACAAGGTGCTTTGATTCATATTGAGGAGGATAAGGGCAGAACTGTGACAGACGGCATGGAAACGGTAGGCTCATCATGTAAGAGTGTTGCAGAACCAACTACTGAAATAGTTGATTTAACAGATTCTCCCATTCCCCAAAACCCAGAGCCTCCTGACCTTCAAGTGGAGGCATTGAGTAGGGCTACACCTCAGAATCTATCTGAGGGGGTAGAAACAGAAAAAGAACAAATGGATAAAGTTTACTTGTCTCATACTGGTGTATCTACAGAGTTTATTAAAAAACAAGATGGCTTGGAGTCAGAAGGAGGATCCTCTGGCTCAGAAATAGAAACTGCAGATGAGTTTGTGGACCAATAAGGGAAAGGGTCAGCTTGATGGATCGATAGTAATAGAAGGGTTTTTCAGTTTCAGCTAATTTAAATTATGTTTAAGGTATTTGAATTTTTATTATTTACTTATTTAATTATTTTATTGATTTAATTAATTCATGGGTTTATTAAAAATAATAACCTGGAATACTAGAGGGCTCAAAAATCCTAATAGAAGAGAAGAAATATTTTCAAAGCTTCCAAGTTTAAATTATGATATATATGTTTTACAAGAAACTCATTTTTGTAATGAACGTGATCGGAGTTGGGCACAAAGAACATGGATAATGGGACCATCTTTTTGGTCATATGGCGAAGAACGTAATGATGGGGTGGGTGTACTCTTTAAACAAAAGGAAAATTTGATTATAGACTCAATTTTAGAAGCAGTACCAGGCAGACTTTTTGTGGTTGATTTTACCCTAAAAGAACTTTCATATAATGGGAAAAAAGAATCAAAGTGTTTTCGAATATGTGCAGTTTATGCTCCCCTTACATCTACAGCCCGAAGAAAACTTTGGATTCAGTTAAAAGATGTATGTGTTACTAAAAGGAATTTAATTGTAGTGGGTGATTTTAATAACAGGGCAATGGTTTCGGATAGAAGTGGCTATCAAAACCCAACAACCAAAAGACAGTATTCAAAGGTGTTGAGTCCAGAGGAAGAAATGTTGCAAAATTTCTTAGCAAAACGACAACTTTATGATAAGGCTTTAGATATAACAAATGAATTGGATTTCTTTCCAGTGGTTTGTAGAAAGGTTTTTTTAGGTAAATACTCTGGTATTGATGGTGTTAGATTTACTTATTATCATGCAAAAAGTGCTAGTCGGATTGACCGCTTATGGGCTCCAAGAGATATGAAAGTTAACAAATGTCGTGTATTAATTACACCCTGGTCTGATCATGGCATGCTTGCCTTTGAATGTTCTATAGGGCAGATATATTCAAAAGGGAAACCTCTCTGGAGATTGAGGCCACACAATCTAGATAATTTTGAATACAAAATAGCCATTGAATCTGTTTTAGGGGAAATGATTTCACTGTTTGAGTTATATCCAGATGATCCATCCCAATGGTGGGACAGATTGAAAAGAACAGTTGTTCATAAATGTCAGACGTATGAAAAAAATACCTATAAAAAAGAAATTGTAGCATATCATAAAGCTATTGTCCAGTTTCTGAGGTGTCATGAAAATGTAAACAAAGGCCTCCCAGTTAATGAGGTCATTCTAAAACGATCCAGAGAAATCATTGCAGATTTTCAACGTAAACAGAGAGTAAAGAGGCTTAATTATAAACAGTTCAGGACAAAAGGTGGAATAGTGGATGTGGATCAGTGGGCAAAACATAAGAGTCTTAGAGTCTCTATAGAATGTGATGGTTTACGAGAGAATGAAAATGATCCAGTGGCACGTCACCCGAAAGAAATGGTCATAATAATGGAAACCTTTTATCGTAAACTTTTTTCTTTAAAGCATATTGAGAGAGAAAGTATTGTAACTTTTTTATCAGATTTGTCAAAGCAAGATTTGGGTCTTCTGTATGAAGGGTTAGATGAAAATGATTTGCAAATACTTCTCTGCCCAATTTCAGAACATGAAGTCAAAAAAGTAATCGTGGGTGGTAAAGGAAAATCTGCTCCAGGTCCAGATGGACTCGGATGGAAATTTTATAAAGTCTTTAGTGATTTGTTAGTGAAACCTCTTACAGAGGTTCTTAATTTTTCTTTAACTCAACATAAGTTGAATAAGTCTTTTTATGAAGGAGTTTTGATCTTTTTCCCCAAACAGGGTGACCTAACACTTCCACAAAATTGGAGACCGATAGCACTAACAAATGTTGATTATAGAATTTTGGCTAAAATTCTTAATGAATGTTTGGCAAAAGTTGCAAACAAAATTGTAATTGGTTGTCAGACAAATGGAATTCCGGGCAGATTTATGGCAGATTCTTTGTGCTTATTTAGAGAAATATTTCAATTGGTAAATAAGGGAAAATGGAGTGGAAATTTGGCACAGTTAGACCAAGTTAAAGCTTTTGATAATGTACACCATGAATACCTATGGGAAGTTCTCTTGTGGAAAGGAGTGCCTTATGAGTTTGTTAATAAGATCAAATTGCTATATGAAGGAGCAACTGTGACACCCCAACTAAATGGTTGGCGAGGAGGTCAGATCCCTTTGTTATCTGGAGTTAGGCAAGGATGTCCTTTAAGTCCTTTGTTGTATGTTTTAGCTCTAGATCCTATTTTAGCAAAGGTCCATTTAGATAAATACATTACTGGGATCCGGTTACCGATATGCCAAAAATTAGGTCTGATTTCTAAAGAGTGTTCAAATTTAGAAAATGGTACAGAATTAGCAGATGGAAAAAAGGATCAAGGTTATGTGGTGGTTAAACTTGTAGCTCATGCTGACGATGTTTCTGTTCTAGTGAAAAATGGGGATGAAATTAAAAGACTTATCTTGTTGTTTAAGAGCTATGAAAAATGTTCAGGAGCAAACTTGAATATTCAGAAAAGTTTTTTAATTTCTCTTACTGCAAAAAGTGATGACATTATAGTTATTCAAATGCAAGATGTGATTAGTTTGAATTTAGGAGTCCAAGAGTCTCAAAAAGTAGATTTTGTTAAACTTTTGGGGATTTATTTTTCAGTAAAGAGTAATGGATGGCATATTAATTGGAAAAATTGGATTGAAAAAGTAAGGGAGAAATTTAAATTATGGAAAAATTGGAGTTTATCTGTTTATCAAAAATC
Source organism: Tiliqua scincoides (assembly GCF_035046505.1). Classification (NCBI taxonomy): domain Eukaryota; kingdom Metazoa; phylum Chordata; class Lepidosauria; order Squamata; family Scincidae; genus Tiliqua; species Tiliqua scincoides. The sequence goes on along the minus strand of NW_027101368.1, from coordinate 311 downwards.
CGTATATGTTAAGACCTATCTTTTGCCTGTAACAACTAATATAGCAACAATTTATCCTCCACCACAATGGGTGGTTAAGGAAGTAGAAACATTAGTTTTTACCTTTTTATGGGGCACAGTTCATTTTCCGCTTACCAGAGCTACAGCTTATAGATCTATCAAGGATGGGAGGTTGGAACTCCCAGCAATTGGACCACATTTCTTGACAAATTTTTTATCTTTTAATTTTGGGAGATGGGCAAAAATGGAATTGGAAGGAAATAGAGTAAATGATATCAAGTTTTGGTTAGTAGCATTCGCTATGGGATGGA